>NW_022146505.1:6235-89174 GCF_002938485.1 Sitophilus oryzae
TGCCATTGAAGGTTTTAGATATTTTAAAAGATATTTGCGCATGTTACCAAAATACTGGTTTCAGAATACCTAGCCGAGTTTGAAGATAGAGTAGTCATCTCATCAGCCAGTACGTTCAATAGGGGTACCAAAATTGACGATTTATCTTTAAACAGCTTCATTTCAAAATCCCTGTTATTAAATGTACTTATCAACCATTTTCAAAAATAAATCGAAATACCAAATGCTCTTCGTGCATAATAGGTTGCAGTGTCCCAGTTTGAATAAGCAGCACCTTCCAAGGGTCGTTATGCTTCAGTATAGTATTTTCAAATGAAATTGTTTTGGCTTTCATTTACTTTTATACAAAAGTACTTCTTAATCAATCAAGCCGATCAAAAGATGCTTATTAATAGTCATAAACATAGCTCATCTTCATAGTACCCTTTCACTTTTGATTGCGCGAGCAATCTCTGTTCATTTCGTTCAATCGAACTGTACAAACCATTTTAAACATGAAGTTGAGCAAAATTTTGTTCGTGAGAAAGTCGAAAAGTTGGTTATCGAATGGTCAAAATCCAACAATAAAAGCTCCGTTAACATTTATTAACATCAATAACGTTCGAAGCCATCATTTTACCGCCCAAACATCACAAAATTCGGTAATTCGAGCAATGTCTCTTTTCTTCACGCATTCAAAGCGTACCAAAATGCTTATATATTATAACAAACCCACGATTTCACCACGACGGATATCGCGAATGATGATAATTTCGATTTCGTTATTGCGGTAGAAATCTGTTGAAATCGAATAGTCAAAATCAAGCTCCGCTGTTCGGTTGGTCATCATTACCAAACCGACGTTTATTAAAAACGGCGACGGTAACGCCTTCGCGATGTTCATCGCGCGAACCTGGTCTCTCGCCGGGTTTCCAAATATGCGCGTAGCTTATCGTAGCCGGTCATGGCGAAAGACGATCGAGTGCCTAAAGAATTAAAACAATCAAGAAAATGGTTTACGAATATTCCCGTAACAGTTACATTCTTTATTTTCATCGTCGGGGAACATTTTAGCCATATATTTAGGTGGTCTCGTTTTTACCGTATCTTCAATCGAAGTTAGATACACCATTTTTTTGACATCTCGCAGTCACTGACGGTTGGTTTATATGCGTTTGGTATCGTTACACAATGTTTGTCAAAAACATTGTTAAATAAAGTTGATCAATTTCAAAACAGATGTTTCATTGGTTGGCTATTATCAAAAGCTGGCAACCGCCAGCCTAGTCGCATTACGCCTGCCAGTCGGAGCGAGAATGACGGAAGCGTTGTTGCCGTCAGCGTGCCTTCCTCATCGCGTAACACGAAATCGCTTCAGACTCTTTTCGAAAAGATATCCGATAAAATTATACGGTAGTGCTCAGCCGAACATTCGAAAATGGAAGTTTAAGCGAGGATCGTTGTATGTCACTTTATAACGAAAACGTCAAACGCCAATTTAAAACCGCTAACGACGCCATAACCAATCCAGATATTGAAACTTTTTTTTTTATTTGGCATAGGGATCTTTTATTAACAATGTTTTTTCCATTCAAAATTGTAAACAAATATCTATTCATTTGTTTCTTTCAGAAGAAATTTCGTTAGCCAGTTTTGGCACGTGTAATTTTCATTGATAAAGATTTCACTTCGTTACCACGAAGAAAAATACACCATTAAGAAAGTTTCGAAAACCACACCAATTATTTCAGATTCGAGATAGTCGATTGAATTCGTGAAAGTTTAGTTCGATCAACCACCAAAGTTCACGAGCTAAATAAAAAATTTGCCTTTCTTTCTATACTTCGCACTAAAAATGTTCAGCCGGGAAAATACAACGACCGTTAACAACAAACAGTCAAAGTCAATTTATATCAATAAATCGGTGAAAGGAACGCATGCATTTAATCTTTCCCTACCGACAGAGGCTCCATTGGTTAACCGCGACAACAATTGCGTTCATTCTGCAGTAATTCGCTGTTTCACCGACCGTCACGTTAGAGTTTCGACAACAGAAATGGTCATCAATCTCCAAATAATCATCGCCAATCAACCCGATCGGGTCGGTGTCAGTTGATACCGTTGGGACAAAGACATCTCGACGTTCATATACCACGTTCTCAATGCAACAGCACAGTTTTCTTCGATTCATTACGTCGCCTGCTGGCCCATCGTTTCGTTCTGGCAATTAACGAACAAAATTTTCATACAATGAAGGCCCGACCTCAAGACTGGCCTGCCAGCAGATAGTAGGCAGATTATCGCAGCAGTACCGTCATTGTCTTCTACAATCCTCGCCGTTGCCGTATATTATCAAAAGTATTTAGATTATCCCGAATTATCACCGTCAAGTTTCATTTCGTACTTCTGCACCGCGCGCGCAACAACCACCGTTGTCCATCAACGAACAACAACCGATTGCGGGTCATCTTTAAAGAAATAAGGTATCACAAAAGCTTAACATAGCTTGCACAATATAGTAAAATGACCAACAGCGTTGCAGGTTAAAATGTATTTTCACAATTTCTTTACATACTGCCAACAGTCTGCCTAAATAGTTCTTAAAGCCATCGCCCTTTAAATATTTTTATTTACCTTTTTTTTTTTTTTTTTTTTTTATTATATACAGGATTATATGTCGCGTATAACTTCAAGATTGCCGAGATTGTTATTGCAAGTCATTACTCGAGCTTTCGAATTGGTCAAGTTTAAAATCTGAAGCAGTCCTACTGTGTTCGCGGGCCTCAATTTCGTTGGAAATAACCGACTTCATCAAAGTCGTCGCGACAATTCAGCTTTCATCATTCAAACTTGGTAAATCAGTTTACCGATCAAGAAGGTTCGAACACAGTCGATTCAGATTATGGCGACCATATGGCATGGTTAATTGGTATACGTTGTTCAGGCGCTGATAGATTATCCTCGCCGCGCAATCACGTTCTCAAAATTATTAATAAAAAAAAAAAAAAAAAAAAAAAAAAAAAAAAAAAAAAAAAAAAAAAAAACATTCTTAAATATTCAAAAATACTTTATGAATACGTAAATGGCTGGAACAATATCTATATTCATTTATCACCGATAATATGATATATAGCTGTGTGGTGACAATATAGTTTATCCCAACATAAAATGGAATATTCGCAATAAAGTTTTATATCAATTACTACCCCGACACAACGAAATGTATAAACATTTTCGACACGGGTCAAAAAGTACTATAAATTATTTATTAAATATTTCATTTTTTTTAAAAATGTTTAAACCTCAACTGTAATCGGTAATATTTTTATTTAGTGTGTTGTTTTATTTTCGAACACCCCGGCATACCCTTATGTAACATTTTCGTAGTTACCGGCATTTTAACCGGTCACCCCCAATCTCTGTTTCATTAACGGATTGGCATGCCATATTACGACATGTAAACAGATTGATCGACGAATTACCTCGATTTTCGTCAGTAACACTCGGTATAGTTTTCACTTATTTGACATCTACTTTCATAAATAAATAAAAAATAAATATATTTGATAGAAAATTTGTCGTGAACGACATATTGTTAAGGCTCCAGGTTTCACATTTTCGCCCGGGCTTCAATTTTGTTCCAGTGCCATGGCCGTGATAAAATAATTGTGGTTGTTAGTTCGAAAAATAGATCGTCTATTGTCGTGACTTTCGTCGTTGTGATTCAAATCGTATTTCATTCACCAAATGGAACGAGGGTAAGTCATTAGCATACCTTACGAATAAATTAAACCAATACCATATAAAGTGCCTATTGCAACAATGGCATTCTGGAAGAAGAGAAAATGTGTACCGATCGTACGAGATGTCTATTCGTGAACGTCAAGCTATCGAATAAAAGCAAAATATCGCGCTTGTTTCGAAAGAAAATAATTTCAGCACTATAAAAAAAAATTAAAAAAAAAAAAAAAAAAAAAAAAACCAAAAAAATGTTAAAATCACACATCTCTTTACGCTCAAAGTATAAAATAGTCACAATTTTGTTGGTCTCTTCGTGACAGTTGGCCGTACCTCTATTTCATAACAAGTCATTCAGGTATTATGTTTCGAGTCAGTAGCAATACCGCACTTCAAAATTCTAACTTTTCTAATAATTAATATAATAAAAAAAAAAAAAAAAAAAAAAAAAAAAATTAATACAGTAATTTCATAATAAAATAATAAAAAAAAAAAAAAAAAAAATAATAAATACTAAAAAATTATTTCGTCGGGGCGAATCGCAGCAAGTCAGCTCATATCGAATTCCACATTATCTTTCATATTCGTTCAAACAGAAATCATCCCGTACAAGTCATTTTATCCGGTACCATCTTCATGGACGAAACCACTATCGATCATAGACTGTATGGAGATCATCGCAACCATAAATTCATTATAATAAATGCCTTTTATCATCAATAAAGGCAGCAAACAAACAAACGAATACCTTTCATCAACAAATCCATTGTTTAAAAATGAACACGCAACGTTTTCAACAGCAACAAGATCGACCAACAAACCGGTCATAACACTATCCTCACAGGTCTTCAGGAATGGTGATTCTGGTCAACCATTATATATTTATAATAAACCAGTTTTGAAGCCTGTCATGGGCACCAACCACTGATATATCATCTATCGATGGATACTGAAACCAATTAAGAATGATAATTTTCCGACGAATATCAGTCACGACCATTTTCCGGTAGTAGTCATCATCTGTCCGGTTAAGACGGACATGGGTGTTTATAGAATCGCAAATGGTCAATACAGTTTACTGAACCATGTATACGATAAAACAAACATAGATCACCAGTAGTTCAATGCGTCCATCGGAGACAACGAAAAACATTACGTCAACAGATGCCTAACCATTTCACCGTTAGTGGCTGCGGAAAACTGGGGTTATCAATAATATGAAGGTTTATATTTCATTTTACAACAGCCTATCGATAAAATTACTAAAGAAATCATTCGGTGCTACTACTGATTAAACCCTTCAGCATCCAGATTCGAGTACTGCTCGCGATAATATAATAAAAATTCAAAACAATAACAAAACATGGGTCCGCACAACAGTACTGGCGGTTCAATTTAAATATTGATACGTAACCCGTCGGGGTCTGTCATTATCGGTTCTCAATACGCCATTTATAAAGCAATATTCATCAAATAGCGTCTCTTCGTACCGAACACTCTAATAGGCAGTATTAATTTTCGGTGAAAATCACAAGTTTTCTTTTGTAGCACGAAAGACAAATTCAGAAATCAGCATTATTAGTTCACCCAGGTCATCATCCGAGACAGCACGAGCGCTATTCAGAATTGTTCAAATGGTTAGTCAGTCAAAAGTAATATAATCTGTAATGGTCTAGAGTCATCCGTTTTCAAAAAGATCGTCACGTAGATCGGATCAGTTGCTACGTAATGTATCCAGCAGTCTCAATTTTCCATCTTTACTCACATCCCATCTTAACATTTGTCATAATTCGGTATCTTCGAAATCTGTTATTTGCCTTCCGAAGTTTCAAACAACATAAAAACGGACAGCGGCCTAGAAAGTTAACACGGATGGAATCATCACATCGCACAAGAAGATTTCGATCAGTTGGAGATTAATGGAGATTCTATACCAAAGCCATACAGTACAACAGCTTAGCCCAAAACGATTTTGAGAAGACCGTTTTCGACGTGACGTTCACCGGAACAGAAATTTCATTAACACTGATCATGGCTTCGTTGTTTAGTTAGCAGATAGGGATCGACGATGGATCGTCGCCTTTTGATGTTTCTAAAACATAGCTTGAAGTCACATCAGCCGTAGTAATTCAAATAAAGGAGCAACATCACAGAACCAGAACCGCTTTATTCGCGGGAAACCAACTCAAAAGGAACTTACAAATGAAGACTCTCCCTCTCAATCAAGTTCAAGATACCGAAGAAATTCATAGTCAAAGCCGACGATATTTCCGAATGATTATTCGCGGTACTATCGTTCGTGGAGTATGGCGTCCATAGCCAGTTAGCCTGATGCGCGCTTTATCGCAATTTATCCCACTTTGTTCCTCGTCAGCCGCATTTTCATTTCTATTCCCCATAACCATGATTTTACACGTTTTTAGCATCCCACGTAAGCTCGAGCCCTGTTGGTCCGTTACGAGGCAACCCTTTATTTATATATCTGCAGCAATTGACGTCTCGGGTTGAAATACAAACAGAGCATGGAACAAAGCAGGGCGTTGAGCGAGGGAATAATGCAATAATACCCTAAAATTATTTTAATCTTATGGTGAACTAAGATCCATAACAAAATTATATTTTCATGGGAACACCCGGCAGCCTTATCATTTCCTTTGATTTCAGCAGCATTTATTGGTTAAATACGTTTAAATGCTCACTTCGGAAATTTAAAGACAGCTTCAATTTCGGTACGCCAATAGTCAGATTATACACATCCTGGCACATTTACTTGCACGACCTCACGCCGAGTTTAAAGGTAGAGAACTTTACTGAAAAATGAAAGCCTGAGCCTAATATTTCCACGACGCCTGGCGACAGGCGTTTTGCTAAAACTGACATTTCAATGCGTAACACTTCGTATTTCAATGAAGCAGCATTCAAATGCCTTCACGACTAGGCTCATTCGTCAGACGAAAAAGAGCAAATTTTCGGTAAATCAGTTGGGCAACATGGCAAAGCTTCAGCGACATTAAAGCCATTTTCAAAATCCAGACCATTTATGCTTGTTTATACCGTTTACGCAAGTATTAATCATGAGGAACGAATAGAGAAGGGCGTCATTATGACTTTATTTTGCGGTGAAAGGGCTTCAACAAGATGTTCAGTTAGGAATCCGCCAAAGGGTTCCTTCTGAAAATCGTTTTTCGAAATATCTCGCACAAATTCCTTTAATATTTTATGATTTTTCATGCAGAAAAGCACTTTGGGTAAAACTCGAAAGGCGAAGAGCCGTACATTCCCAGAAGATCAAAGAAAAGATCAAGTTCGAGACCAAGCGAGTTCCTTGAAACAATCATCAGGCAGCAGCATCAATACCAGCCGCCACCAGACTCATTGTTCTGTAACCGATTACAGTTTGCGCAGAAAGAAAGGCACGAAATCTAGAATCCAATGGCGACTTTGCCCAACGAATAATACGCAAAATAATTACGAAAAAACAGAAAAGCGTAGCCGAATAACGAAATGATGATAAAAATATTAAAATCCGAAAAAACAAATACATTTTGTTGAAGCAGCGAAGTAACTGGCATATTTTCGATCAAAACCGAAAAACAGTGTTTGTCGAAATGGTTCTCATGCTTTTATTACAAAAATAACCACTATTATAGCTTTCTAACACGGGATCCGGTCTCAATATTCGCATCGTAACACATCACCCGGTTATCTTCGGAATTCTCGATCACCATGTCGATTGCTCCAGGCCTAATCGATTTCAGGCGGTCATTGTGTTCTGGATCACGATATTTGGATGTAGCGGATACCTTGATTGTAATGAACCGCAGCAGCCACATTACTCAACACCGATTGCCAAGAGGGTTTTCCTTACACTTCCGTATGTTCATACGGTACCAAAGTTCCATGAAGAAGCCAAACACGAAGGCAAAAATTCAAGAAAACAGCGTTTCACAGCCGCCGAAACAAGCCGACGAGAATAAGTCAGCCTGGTTTGCTTCAGTGCAACGAATTTGTGCCTAATGGACAAAAATAAGCAAGCCTTCGAAAGTCATACTATCAAATGCAAAACAATATCTGGTTTAAACATTTATCCGCCGCAAATCATTTACATTCTCTTTTTCAGCAGATACGTCTTTAAAAATCGTTGACGTTCTCTCAATATGACATTACATCCAGTTAACCACCTGAGCCATCAATTACTAACGGTGCAAATCCAAAGCATTTCGTTTCTTTACCTACTTCAGGCCTATTGTTAAACGACGCGATGTCATTGAGCCAACATACGCAAATACCCCGTGAATGAAATTGCGCACCTGCTCAGACAATATTACGTGCCGCCATTATCGCTCTCTTTGTCAAAGACTTTATTTCGGCAAAGAATTCCGACAGCGTATCATGTGATTTTACAGTTACAATATTAACATTGTAAATGTTTCATCAGTCGTACTCTACAAAACCCCGACAAAAGACACTTACAGCGCAATACCGGCTCATGTAAAATCGAAAGTCTCCGTCCCCACGTTAGCAGCCGTAAAACAGCCGCAAATTTTGCCAAGACGCATCAGCCGTTGCCGAATGCTGGCCACCATAATAAACAGTATTTACATTTCATCGAACGCAGGTTCGCCTTTAGGCGCCGATTTTCAAAATGAGTCAACCGTCATCGACAATAAATATACGAAATGTTAAAGCACCAGTTAATAAGCGACTACCCTGCATGAATAGTCGACTAAAAACGTCGATTGCTTCCACAGGTCGACCGTTCTCAACAATGTTTCATTTGCACTTCCACATTTTACCGGGAAGAATCAGGGAATAAACAAGTGAATTATCCTATTGAATGTTGTCACTCACCATTTATTTTTGACGAATATTTGCTTATTTAATTATAGGCAAAAACTGTGTTTCGACATTCGTTTCAAAATGGTCTGTGCTTGAGACAGGTGACAGAGCGTCAGGGTCGTTAGTCTATTAGCCACATTCAGCATTTTCATTATCATTGTCAGGCGATATCTCCTTTCTCAGAGACAGCTACCCCTTCAATCGGTATAGCTGTCTCTGAGAAGGGAGGAGTTATATTGTGCGTGTGTGTGTGTATAAGTGCTGAATAGACAACAACAGACTAGCATTTTTCCAAGTACAGATTCTATTTTTACACTCGGTCGCACGAGCTCTTCAAGCTAGTTAGTTTTAAAACAGATGTCAATTTTTAGTTTTTATATAATTAAATAAACTTAAATGTAATTCATTCAAAAATAAAAGTGTCATAAAGAAAAGAGGACTTTGACATTCAATAAGTTAATTCCACTCTGTTTATTTCCTTAATTCTTATTAAATGTAAATTTTAAAATGTTTTTTTTTTTTTATTTGAAACAGTTTTTGAAATATCGGTATACCATATCGGCAATCGACCGTTTTGGGTCGGTATTCATATGTCTAGGAGTGAATCGCTTATTAACTTAATTCGGCGCTATATTTCAGACGCTTGGGGAAAATACTTGGCTCTTCTTTCCTTTTTCGGTATATTTTATTGTATTGAGCGTGTTGACATTTTTACACATGAAAGTCGGCACCTAAAGGCAGACCTTGCCGTTCCGGTAGAATTAATACGTAACTGTTTAATTATAATTAACATAGCTTATTCAATAACAGCTGGTCGTCTTAACTTTTTTTTTTGGAAATTTGCGTATTTTTGCAACTGCTAAGCTTCAATGGGACTCAGAACTCGATTTTACATAAGGCCAGTATTGCACTATCAAATATCTTTGTCAAAGACATTTTATAAAAGGTATTTGATGAAACATTTTACAATGTTAATATTTAATATTTTGTAAAATCACACATATTACACTGTCAAATTCTTTGCCAAAATAAAGTCTTTGACAAAGAAATTTGATAGTGTAATACTGGCCTAAGATAAGCACATAATATTTAATCTAGGTAGGTGCACAGATTTTCATTCACAGGATCGTTTGCATGTTGGCAAAATCATAATGTGGGGCTATCGCGTGTTTGACTTTAATAAACATAACACAAGTAAAAATTAAAAACAAAAAAAAATAAGAAAGTTTGATGCTTTTTGGATTTACCTCATTAAGTAATTGATATCAGGTAGTAATTGTTAATTTTGAAGTTTAACTGGATATAATGTCATATTAAGAGAACGTCAACGGTTTTTTATAGAAGGAACTATCTGTTGAAAAAAATAAAGTGTTCTTAAATGGTTGTAGTTAAATATTTTAAATAGTGTGTTTTTTGCATCCGAGACGACCGGAAGAGATATATTTCCCGAAACGTTAACCAATTTTTTGTCCATTAGGCAAATTCGTTTTACTAGTAAACCAAGGCTGACAACTTGGTCTCGTCAACTGACAGCGGTATATTCAAAAACTATTTGTTTTGTAGATTTTTTTACACTGCAAGTGACGAAATAGCCATAGGACTTTTTTGAAAATTTTATGTATATTTTATACAAATTATAAGGAAAACCCTCTTATTTAATCAGTGTTAAAATATAATATAAAGCTGCTGCGTGGTTCGTTTTGTGTAAAGTCCGCTCATCAAAATATGTGTCAAAAAGGTTCGAACGCGGCTCTACAATATTAATGACCGCCTGAAATCCGATTACAAATCGACAATCGACGTAAAAAACGTCGAATTTTGAAGGCGCTAAGCCGGAAGAAGTCAGTTTAGTGAGCGGTGTGATTTACGATACAGTGTGGGGCCGGATAAATTTGTGTTAGAAAGCTATAATAGTGGTTATTTTTGTAATAAAAAGCTTATGGGGGTTTGCCATTTCGATAAAACACTGTTTACTTTTCGGTTTTTATAAATCCAGAAAAGCGGGAAATATTAAATAATACCAAGTTACTTATTTTATATCTAAAATATATTTGTTTTTTTTTGGATTTAATATATTTTTTATCCGAAAATATTTGTTATTTGTACTTTCTGTTTTTTTTCATGATAATTTTTGCATATTATTGTTTTTCGTTGAACAAAAGAATCTGTATTAAGTTCTAGATTTCGTGCCTTTCTTTCTATAAACTTATGTCAGTTACAGAACTAATGAGTCGTCTAGATAAATTTCTACAGTATTGTATTGATGCTGCTTATAATTAGTGATGAACAAGACTCGCTTGGTCTCGGACTTGGTCTTTCTTTTGGTCTTACTATAAGACTCTTGCAAGTCTTGCTATTTTTAATGGGTTTTTACTAAAGGTACTTTTCTGCATAGAAAATCATAAAATATTAAAAAATTTAATGCAAGTGAAATTTTTTCAAGAAAAAACAAGTAGTTTTTCAAAGGAACCCTTATCAGGAAGATTCCTATTTGGTTATCTTTGAGCATAAGCCCTTGAGGCCAAGAAGCAATTTTCCTCACAAAATAAAATCACTAGTAACATATCTATTCGTTCCGCCAGCAGATACTGCTTTATTTTTCATGATTAAATAATGAATACTTACTTATTAAACAATTGTAAATAAGCCCATAAACTAATCTGGATTTTGAAAATAGCTACTAACTGTCACTGGAAACTTGCCATGACGACACTAGCCCCCCTGGTTGCCATTTTATTGAAAAATTGCTCTTTTTCAAAATCTGACCTAGATAGGAATAGGAAACCCTAATATAGTTTGAAAGAGCATTTGAATCTGCTTCGAATTATTTAAAAAATACAGGGTGTTGCATTTGAAATAATGAAGTTTTTATATAAAATATATCCTTAAAATAGATCAGCCAAACCAAACCAAACCAAACCATTTTTCAGTAAAGTTTATTTCTCTACCTTTAAACTCAGCATAAGAATTAATTCTGAAAAGTAATGTACCGGGTGTTAATAATCTATTCTATTGTAGCATGCAAATTTAAATATCTTTAAAAATCTCAAAAACCAAACATTTTAAACATATTTAACCCAATAAATGCCTTTTTCTGACCCAAGAATCCAAAAATGAAATAAAATACCGGGTGTTCCATAAAAAAATATAACTTTGGTATGGATCTTAGTTCTGAAACACCCTGTACATTTCAAAATAATTTTAAATTGTGTACATTGTCTCCTCACATATATGTACCCATAAAATATTTTGTTTCTACATCCTTCTGTTTTTGTATAACTAACCGAGGCGAATGAGGTGCGCCACAAAGGTTACTATATTAAAGGTTGCCTCGTAACTTTTGGACCAATAGGAGCGAAGCTCCAACTACGTCAGAGGGATGCTAAAGAACGTATAAAATCATAGGATATGGGAATAAAAAATAAAATGCAACTGACAAAGAGAGATAAATGGATAATGCAATAAAGAAAACACACATCAAACAACTGAAAACTATGGACGCCATACACTACAAACAATAAAGTATACCACGAATATCGATTCGGAAATGCACTATCGGACTGTCGCGTCGGCAGTTTATATTATAAATTTCTTCGAGTATCTTAGACGGTTGGAGGGTTGCCATTCCTGATTACGGATGGAGTCTTCCAGGTTCTTAAGTTTCCTTTTAAGTTGGTTTCCACTTGGGAAGTAAAACGGTTCTGGTTCTGTGAGTGTTTGCTCCTTTTTTTAGCTAGATTGCGAGAAATGATCTTGACTAAATATGTTTTAACATAAAACGACAATCCATCGATCAACGTCGATCAGCCTATCTGTAACTAAATGTGCCTAAACCTGTCTTAAACCTCGCGACTGATCAGTGTGTTGTAGTCTATTTAATTTCCATTGAGGCATCACATCAAAGAACAGTCTTCCTCAAAATCGTTTTAGACTAAAACTGTTTTATTCTTTCGCTGTGCGCCCAGCTTTAGGTTATAGAATCTCCATTAATCTCCAACTGATCGAAATCTTCTTGTTTTAGATAGAGTGGCATTCAAGACTTAATGATGATGGCGTTCCATCCGTGTGCTTCCTAGGTATATCCGTTTTATATTTTGTTTAAACTTCAGAAGTAAAATATGCTTCGTTTCGGAGATACAGATATAGTAAATATTAGATAGGATGTAAATAAAAAATGGAAAAAATTGCAAGACTGCAAGATTATTGCATGCTTGTCTTGGTCTTGCGTCAGTCTTGCATTGTCGGTCTTGGTCTTGCACAAAAAGCAAGACCAATCTCGTTCATTACTAGTTATATTACTTTTTGGCTAATTAATGAGCAATTTGGATTAATTTCTAGATAGGCGCTCGTGCTGTCTCGAAGGATGTGGTAATTTTAGGTGAACTAATGAAATATCTGGATTAATTTCTAGATTTATGCTCGTGCTACCTACAAAAACATGTGATTTATACACAAAAAATTAATACTGCCTATTAGAGTGTTCAATTTTTAAAAAAGTATATTGTATTATTACGGTAAATATTTGCTTTATAAATAGCATATTAAAGGCCGAAATATTGTTTTCAGATTGTGAGGTTGCATACATCAATATTTAAATTAAGACCGCCAACCTTTAATTCAGCACGGACTATTTATGTTTTACATTTATTGGTGTCTGAATTTTAATTATAATTATCACAACAAAATTTTCGAATGTTCAACATTCAGACAAGTTAACGAGGGTTTATTAGTAGCTATACCGAATGATTTCTTGTAGTACATCGATAAAACATATTATAAGAATGTAGAAATGTCAATATATTATTATTAATGCTTAGTTTTCCACATACCTAACAGTAGAAATAAGTTTAAACATATCTGTTACAATGCACATAGCTCTAAAGATGTTTTTTTTCGATAATATTGATGGACACATTGTAGGCTACAGGCAACCATTTTTATTGATACTATTAGTGTGCTATTAGGGACTACAAAAACCAGTGCCGTAAATTCAAATAGCCCCTCAAATAGGACTTATGACCGAGAAAAATCAAACATTTTCCTTGATTTAAGTAAGAACAATATACGGACTGTCACAGGATTTTTAACAGGACACTGTCTCCTCAACGAACACCTCAGTAGATTGAAGCTAAGAAACAACGGCGACTGCAGATTCTAGAAGGGTAGATTCTAGGGGATTCTAGAAGAATATCTTAAATATTCTTTAAACATATAAAAAAAAAATACAAATTTATTTCGTGTGAGTACAATAGATATGAGCATAGTTGGTACAGTACGATAAAATCGCAATCTTTATATATCATCGGAACCTGCCACACAAACTTTGTTGTTATTTTTTAGAATGAACACTTTCCCATTTACGGTCCAAACATTTGTGACACCATATTTATTGATGGCTTCCTTAACAAGTTTAATCCTGTTCCCAGTTAAATCTTCACGTATGACAAAACCAGTTTTCTTTAAGAGTCTCTTATTTTGATAAACCTCAGATCTTACCAAGAAGGAGACGAACCTCACCAATACTGGACGATCCCCAGCCATTCCGGTTCCGGAAACGCCGACTCTGTGACACCTATCAAAATCCTCCTTTGTTACAGTAATATTCAGCTTATTTTTGAGCAACGAAGTGACAGTTTTTAGCAAAACTTCCTGGTTTTCGCCTGGAGACTCTTTGATGCCGTATATTCTGAGGTTGTTAAGTCTATCATATTGTTCATTTTTATCGACCTTATTTTCTATAGTTCTAATAGCTTCACTATTGTTATTTACTTGATTCATAAAGCTACCCAGTTTATCGTCCATCTTAGCCAGACGATCATCCAGCCTCTGGAAAATGTGGTCGGCTATCCTGGTAACCAACTCATCAGGAAAATTATCATTATTCTTAGTGGATTGACTTCTACCTCTAGCCATTTTATCCAATTTTATCGTCGTGGTAGGACTATATCGAGTAATTTAGTTAATTGAATAGGTACTTGTAACCCAAACTTAAAACTTAAAAGTTTTATGCACCAAAACTCACTGAGGGTACTGTATAATAATGGTTGACCAAAAATTCACCAACAATTCTGCCGATTTACCACCAAAGACACCGAAAACTTAGGGAGTAAACAAAACACGCGTGTTTAGAGGCCGGACATTTTGAATGTCTTTATCATTTTGAATCTTATTTTTATTTCTTTATTCTTTGACATTGAAAACATTTATAAATGTTTATTTTAAACAATAAGACTGACAATGTAATTTGTAAAATATTTTGTATTCTCTTTTGTTTGTTTGTTTACTTTACCTTTGAAAAATTGTAAACAATTTTGACAATAAAGGCATTTATTTATAATAGATTTATGAGGTCACGGTGATTAACATCTCCCATACAATCTACAATCAATAAAATGAATTTCGTCCACTGAAGAAGATAAAACGGAGATAAAATGATATACAGGATGAATTTCTGATTTAGACAAATATAAAATAATATAAATTCAATATAATTTTAATAACTTGCTGCAATTCACTTAAATTTCACTTTCCCCAGCAAATAATTTTTTTTAAATTATTTATCATCTATAAATATAGATATGAATATAACATACTTTTGACGTTTTGGTGGATATTATAACAATTAATTACATTTTGTAACTATCTATATTAGAATTTAAAATTAGATTATTAGAAAAGTTAAATTTTGGTCACAGACGTTGCTGCTGTCAAGTTTTATAATACCTGAATTTTAATTAACTTGTTATGAAATAAATTTTGAAAGCCAATATTTCACAGAAAGTTATGGAAATTGTATTTAATTTTTATACTTTTTAGGCATAAAGGAAGTGTACTAATTTTTATTGATTTTAACATTTTTTTTGGAGATTTTTATAGCTCATAATAATATGTTCACATATCTCATAAACTCTGCTATATTATACCGAGTCTTTTTCAAAATTGGTTTACCCATATAACTTTTTTATTTTTTCAAACAAAACACGATATTTTTTACTTTGTTCGATAGAAAATGACATTCTGAATAGACATCTCATACGTCAATTTTTTACATTTTCTCTTCTTCAATCTAGAGTGCCATTGTTTTTAATAAGAATTTTACTATATAGTATGTGGTTCCAAACTATTCGTAAAAAAGGTTTTTCCTAATATGCCAATAAGCCACCCTCGTTCCATTTGAATTAGTAAAAATACGATTTGGGTATCTTTTAACCGACCAGGAAAAGTCACGACAAATATTAGACGATCTATTTTTTCAAGGCTGCTTAATTACAAATTAGTATTTTTATCACAGCCATGGCACTTTAGATTAAAATTTAAAATATTTTTTTTGAGCGAAAATGTAAAACATTGACCTGTAATATGTCATTCTATTTAGAATATAATTTTCTATCAAATATATTTATTTTTATTTATTTATAAAAAATAAATAGATATCAAATAAAGTAAAAATATACCGAGTGTACTATTTGAAAATCGAAACTAATTGAATACGTCAATCAATCCTGATTTATGTCATATACTAACATACCAAATCCCGTTTTTTATCTGAAAAAGTAAACAAGTTATAGGGGTGAGCCAGTTTCTAAAAATACCCGGTATAAAAGCTACAAGTATTTTTTTATAAATTATACAGGGTATTTCGAAAATAAAACAACACTAAACTTAATTACACACCTTTATTGGCATAAATATACATTTATTTTTAATACAGTATAAGGAAATATTCACATTTAATAAATAATTTTATAAATACTTTTTTGATATTATTGTCAAAAATGTTTATACATTTCATTTATTGTCGGGGTAGTCCCAGTGATATAAAGCTATTACACACAGATATTATTTTATATTAAAGTAGGATAAACTATATTGTCACCACACAGCTATATATCATATAATATGTATTGTCGTGATATAAGAATATTGTTCCAGCCCATTTGGAATGTTTACATATTCATAAAAAGTATTTTTGAATATTTAGAATGGTTTCGATATATCTCTAAATATATTTATATATAGATTTTAGAAAAATTCTTCCATTTTTAATGTATTAATTTTTGAAACATTTAAAACATTCATGTGGTTCTTTTTGCACTTTAACTTGAGGATATCTATAGCTACACCTGGTCTTTACATATACCAATTAGCCATACTTTATATAGTCACTATAATCTAGATCAATATGTTTCAGACGATATTCTTGATCGAGTTTTAAACTAATTTATAAAGTTTAAATGATATGAAAGCAGATTGTTTAAGGGGATTGTTGTCTGGTTAGAAAGATATGTACCGATGGCTTTGATATAAAGTCAGTTAATTATTTCCAACAAAGAAATTAAATTACGGAGCACAATTAAGTTTGCTTCAAGATTTTAAGCTTAATTAATTTTTGCTTCAAGCTCAGATAATTGGCTTACCAATGTAATCTCAGTAATCTTGAAGTTATACACGACATATAATCCTGTATATAATAAAATAAATTGTATAATTGTAAATTAAATAAATATTTAAAAAAAAGAGCGATAGCTTTAGAATAACAGTAAGATGATTTAACAGTTATAATAAAAAAGTATGAAAAATACATTTTTATTTTCATAACACTGTTGGATATGATGGTCATTTTATATATTATTTTAAGCTATATTCGCTTTGTGATTTTTTTATATAACTCTTTAAAATATTACATTTTAAATCAGTTTAAGTGGCATTTGTTATGTAATTCATAACTTTTTAGATTGTCTTAAAATATTCGTTATTGTAGTTTTCTTTTCAGTGTCATTCATTCTTACTATTATTCTTACGCTGCCCTGCAATTTACAGAAAATAAAAAATGAACTTATTGAACGATCATTCGAGGATGTCTAAATACTTTTTTTAATAATATATTGTCAACGGCGGGTTGTAGAAGATAGCGTTTCGAGTCTAGTGGTATCGACGGGATTTTGGTATAGCTGTAGTCCTTGGTTTTTCCCATCTGTGGAATTCTCCCTATAAATTAAACAAATAAAATATGTTAAAATATATTATTATATACATATTGAATATAAATACTACCAGTATTGATACGAATACATAAAACTAATACTACACAATCAAATTTACATCTAATATTACACATTACAGAAATTTAGCTAATATTAATATTCTACAAACATACTAAAAAGAACATACGTTAGATAGACACAATTATACTTTACTTCATTCGATAAAATTCTTTAAAAATAGACTCTTATACAATATGATCGAAAATAAAACGGCGTCAGCGGTGGCTATGAAATGAAGATAACTGTCATTTTATATGTAAAATTATAGAGGGAATGTGTGACATGGATGTTCATTTTTAAGCTAACTAGACGCCGTTTTCTTTCGAGCAATTTTCGAGCATACGGTATATAATAGATTTATAAAATAGCATCTATAAATTACAACTTTGTTTTTTATTTTTATAATTTACTATTGCTGCCAATTCCAATGTCTATACCTACTATCTACTAAGAGCTGGCAAAGGTTAGTCTTGGGTCGAGATTTTCGTATGTAAGAAGAGTACAATGCGTTTATAATGTACTGAACAAAGAGAAAACAGTAAACACGTTGCCAAACGTATGAAATGAATCGAGAAACTGTGCACTGTGCACATTGCTAAGAGACGTGGAAGGGGATATAGCAGATTTGTCAGAAGTGTCTTGTCCTAGCAGTCAACTATTAAACTTGACCAATCAGGTTGGTTAGCGTGGTTATTTGGAGTGTGTTAATTCATTTCTGTTTGTCAAAAACTCTAACGTGATTGGTCGGGCTTAACAGTTGCCTGCTAGGGCTAGACACAAGTGATTTGTCGCAGTTAACCGGTCGACCCAATCAGTACCTCTGTCAGTACTTAAAGTTCTAGGGAAAGGTCTACATCATGCGTTCAGCTTCACGATTTAATTACGTCTCGTGATACTTTATTTGTTTATTTATTAACGAGTCGTTGTAATTTTCCCTACAGCTTGAACATTTTTAAGTGCAAGCTAGAAACACTTGCATTTTTGGTAAAAATAAGTGGAACTGAGTTGGTTTTGGTCGGGCTATTAGAACTCTGAATTCAAAAATCGATATCTCGAAATCTATTAGAAATAATTAATTGTAGTTTTTTCAAAAACTTTCTTAATATTTCTGTTGTATTTTCTTCGTAGACAGTAAGTGAAAATCTTTATCAATAAAAAAAATTACACGACTGCTGAAAATTGCTATGTAAAACTGCTGAAAATTTCTTCTAAAAGTAAATAGATGGGTTGTTTGCAATTTTTGAATGGAAAAAAACAACCTTATCGAATTTGTCTTATGTAAATATATTGTAAAAGATCCTATCTCCAAAATAAAAAAAAAAGTTTCAATATCTAAAGCGTTTCTTGAGTTATGGCGTGTTATGTGTTAAAAAGTTGAGTTTTTAAATTATTGCGATTACTGACGTTTTCTCGTTATAAAAAAATGACACCCTAACGATATCCTTATAACTCCATTTCAGATGTTCAGAAACATTTCTAATGATTTTATCTAGTTATCTTTTCGAAAAAAAGTCTATTAAAAATAAGCGGTTTGCGATCGTGATTTTATTTTACTTGATAGGGAAAGGCGTACTGGCAACGCCGCAACAGCACTCCGTCGCATTTCTCTCACTCCGACTTAATAAGATCTCTATGTGATTTACTTCCAAACATGTAAATACCGACCCAAGAGTAACAGTTGCCAGCACGGTATAGCTAATAACTGTCTACAGCTAAGTATCTATTGTTTTTGAAATTGATCAAACTTTTGCTAGCAAATGTTTTTGGTAAACATTTATTGTAACAGTAAACACATAATAAAATAACCATCAGTGATATACAGGGTGTCAAAAAATAGTGTATCTAACTTCGGTGGAAGATTCTACAGATAAAAAAAAAACAAAAAGTTCCTACAAATATATGGCCTAAAATGTTCCCGATGAAGTTACAACCTTTGAAAGGGTAAAAAATAAAATATAATATTTTTAAGAATATTCGTAAACTATTTTTCTTGAAATTTGGTACTCTTAGGGCACTCGATGCGATGCTCGCCAGGATGGTAGCCGCGATGCATCCTACGCGCACTGTTTTAAAACGGCGAATAGGTGCGCGTAGGCATACTGAAACATTTACCATCGCCGTTTTATTAAGCATCAGTTTAGGTAATAGTAGTTATTAATTAGTATAGGCTTGGTGCATTTCAATTGATTTCAACAAATTCCTACCGCAGCGAGTCAATGGCAAAAATCAAAAATTATTCCTATCTATTTCACGTCGCCGTCATGTTGATCGCATAGAATAATATTGAAATCGTGGTTTTTTTGTTATAATATATAAGTATTTTAGATTTTTGCTAGCGCAGTTATTGAGAGATAAAACACTCAGGTACCAGGTTTGTATGATGTAACGCTATTTCGGGTAGTAAAAAATAAATGAAAAAGAATTCGAACTAGGCGTCGGCGTCGTGCTGTGTTGTGACAATGTCAAATGTTAATAAAATTGCCGAAAAAATGTTAACGCATAAAGGAGAGCGCAATTAGGGCGTTGTTGGGTGCAATTACATTCAATAACTCAACTTTCCCGGATATTCAACTCTCCTGAAACAAAATTTTATAGCTTCATAGTTTCTCACACCGATTTGATCAAAAGCAAAAATGGTTTCAAGCAGTTCGACGAAACAAGTGAGTAAACAAAGTGCTCGTTACATAATCAAAAAATTAAAAAGACATACTATGAGAGGATAAAATATAATTTGCAATATTAATGGTATACTTTTTTTAATCAACTAGTGATTAAAGTACTTGCTATAAATAAATAGTCCATAAAGTAATTTCTATTTTGAAAATAGCTACTGTCACTAGAAACCTGCCATGACGACATCAGCCCTCTTTGTTGCCATTTTATTAAAAAATTGCTCTTTATTCAAAATCTGAGCTAGATAGGTATAGGACACCCTAATATATGTAGTTTGAAGGAGCATTTGAATCTGTTTCGATTTATTTAAAAAAATAGGTTGTATTTAAAATAACAAAGTTTTTATGTAAAATAAATATTTAAAATAAATCATCAATTTTTGGTACCCCTGTATAAATTTAAGGCAGCAATACAATTTTTCAGTAAAGTTTATTTCTCTATCTTTAAACTCAGCACAAGAATTAATTCTAAAAAGTAATGTACAGGGTGTTGATAATCTATTCCATTGTAGCATGCATATTTAAATATCTTTAAATATCTCAAAAACCAAAGCTTGTAAGCATATTAATATATATAATAACCCTTATAATTCATGCCTTATTTTGTGTCCAGGGATCCAAATAAGAAATAAAATATCGGGTGTTCCATAAGAAAAAATATAATTATGGTGTAAATCTTAGTTCTGACATACCCTGTACATTTCAAAATAATTTTAAATTATGCACATGGTCTTCCCACATATGCCCATAAAATATTTTCTTTCTACATATTTCCGTTTTCGTATAATCAACCGACGCGAATGAGTTGCGCCACCCCGTATATAGGTGTTCCATTTAAAAAAATATTCGCGATCCACTAACACTTTTTTGAGCCACCCTTTAGAAGTTCAAATATTTTCCTCAAATACATCCTAATACATACTTTATGTCTGGACTACAAAATTCATAAGTTTTTTATTATTAGAACTACAGATGCCCGACGCTCTATTGCCGGACCCTGTAGAATCAAGGTTATTACATTGTTGATGATAAATTAAATATTAGTATTGTGAACATTTTATTCTACCCGACTCTAGTTCGACATATGCTCAACAAATTGTGATCCTGAACCGACCAATCAAATGTAAAGTCTCAGGCATCCGCGTCCGCTTCTCGCAAAAAACAAAAATTTTGTTTTTTGGGAAGCATCGCGCTGAACATCTAGGTGCGTGGCGAGGTGCGAGGCTCCAGTATGTTTTGACGCATAAATTTATATATGTTTGATTCAGCATCGCCGGATGGCGGGGTGAATGGCGCGCATCGCATCAAGATGAAATGCCCCGCACTATGTTTGTACGATAGTCGCGATGGCATCCTACGCGCACTTACTCGCCGGTTTAAAACAGTGCGCGTAGGATGCATCGCGGCCAGCATCTTGGCGAGCATCGCATCGAGATGCCTCACTATGTTATATGCGCCCTTACACACATTTTAATGTCAAAGCGAATATTGATAGTGTGAAATCTTGTAACAGATTCCATTAGGATATAGAGTACTACTGGTGGTACTTCTTTTATCTCTATAGATACACTAATTTTAATACAAAGCATAAAAAATTAAATGATAAAATGTAAAGAAATTGTAAATAAATTTATCTCTGATTTTATTAATACTAAAATCGATGCTTCCTAACCTTCAAACGCTAATACCTTCAAAACCGTTGACCGCTAAAAGAAGATCACTTTTTACGTAAAAAACTAGCTTTTTATGTCATTTGTTGAAATTACCTGTATCTATAAGGATAAAAGGAGTACCACCAGTAGTACTGTCTTACCCTTTAGAGCTCTCACGGAATTTTACACTATCGCCATTCACTTTAGAATTAAAATATTGTAAGAGTACTAAATTTCAAGAAAAACAATATTCTTAAAATAAACAAAATATATTAATTTTATTTACCTTTCGAGGGCTGTAAGTTCCTCGCGAAGCATTTTAGGGCATATGTTCATAGGAACTTTTTGTTTTATTTTTATCTGTAAAGTTACTTACCGAAGTTAGATACACTATTTATTTGACACCCTGTATATTATTAATTGAATTTACTATAAAATGTTTTAAAGAAACTAGGGTGTTTAAAGTTAATGTATAATTATGTATTGTTAGTGGTGGAGCTAACCATATATTACAAATGAAATAATAAATATTCATGAACGATACAATACTGTTAAATTAGAATGCCAGCAAGACCGGTTTTTATATATCCACAATAGAATTTTGATTGTATTATGATGAGAATCAAAACAAAACATTTTAACGCTAAAATTAGACTACCGAAGGCGTGAAATGTAACACAAAAGAAAAGTTACTCTTCATAAATACTCATAAAATAACAAGAAACAATTTATGCTTATGTTTTTCCCCATATACAGGGTGGCGCACCTCATTCGCCTCGGTTGATTATACGAAAACGAAAACATATGGAAACAAAATATTTTATGGGGATATGTGGGGAGGCAATGTGCACAATTTAAACTTTACTGAAAAATCTGATTGCTTCCTTAAATTTATACAGGGGTACCAGAAATTGATGATCTATTTTAAGGATTTATTTTATATAAATACTTCGTTATTTCAAATGCATCACCCTGTTTTTTTAAAATAAATCGAAGCAGATTCGAATGCTCTTTCAAACTATATTAGGGTTTCCTATACCTATCTAGCTCAGATATTGAATAAAAAGCGATTTTTCAATAAAATCGCTGTCAAGATGGCTGATGGCTAGTGACAGTAACTATTTAGAAAGTTGAGATTAGTTTATGGACATTATTATTTAGATTTATAACAGTTTACTTAAAATTACCTACAAGAATTCAAGGAAAATAAAGCAGTATCTGCGAGCGGAACGAATGTTACTAGTGATTTTTATTTTGTGAGAAAAATTGCTTCTTGGCCTCAATGGCTTATGCTCAACGATCCAATTCCCGATAAGCGTTCCTTTGAAAACTACTAGTCCTATTTCACAGAGCTGGTAGTGTAGTTTATAAAAAAACCTATTAGGCAGAAGCCTGTCGTTGGAAGTGAAGAAAATTTAGTAATTAAATTAATTGTAAATGCTTTGCCGATGAAGCTATTTTGGCTTTTTGTACAATAAAGCGTTGTTTATTTATTTATTGTCGTAATTGGCTCTTTTATAGAAAATCCATATATCTAAAACTCATCTTAAAATAAATCAAAGAACTACTTCTTCGTTTTTCTTGATAGAATAATAAATACGTATTTAATAAATATTATTTGTTAAACTATTTTAGGTAAATTAAATAAAAGTAAACTAGTATAAATTTAAATAAAGTCCATAAACTAATATCGATTTTGAAAATAGCTACTAACTGTCCATGACGACACTAGCCCTCTTGGTTGCCATTTTATTGAAAAATTGCTCTTTACTCAAAACCTGAGCTAGATAGGTATAGGAAACCCTAATATTGTTTGAAAGATCTTTTGGATCTGCTTCGATTTATTTTAAAAAATACAGGGTGCTGTATTTGAAATAACAAAGTTTTTATGTAAAATAGATATCTAAAATAGACCAGCAATTATTGATACCCATGTATACATTACACGAAGCAAGCAAATTTTTCAGTAAAGTTTATTTCTTTGGCTTAAAAGTCAGCACAAGAATTAATTCTGAAAAGCAATCTACAGGGTGTTAACAATCTTTTTTATTGTAACATGCATATTTAAATATCTCTACATATCTCAAAAACCAAAGCTTATAAACATATTTGACCTTTATAATAAATGCCTTATTTTGTGTCGACGGTTCCAAATATGAAATAAAATACCGGATGTTCCATAAGAAAAAATATAACTTTGGTGTGGATCTTAGTTCTGAGATAACCTGTACATTTCAAAGTAATTTTAAATTATGCACATTGCCTTCCCACATAATAATATAATATTTAGTTTCTACATCTTTCCGTTTTCGTATAATCAACCGAGGCGAATGAGGTGCGCCACCCTGTATTAGGTATTAAACTATTATGAAATTATTTAATAAAATAAGTAAAAATTAAAAGTTAACAAACGACAAAAATAAATAACAAGATTAAGGACTATTTGTTCTTTTACTCTTAACAAGACATGAGCATGTCTGCTTTATACTTAAATCCCATTGATGCCAATTAACGTTGTTTACCATCTGACTGAAAACAAAGGCTTAGCGTTCCCAGAAATCAGTTCGAAAAACAGCGAAGAGCTTATTAGACAGCATCTGTCGTATTTTCTTTTTCCCGACAAGAAAAAAATTCCCACATCTTGGAAGTAGCGGCGGAAAAAAGCAAATATTAGATGAAAAGCTCTGGGAAAAGCCGTCTAAAGAAAAGAAAATCAATATCGATAGCGGCTCCCACTCTGAAAGCTCTCTTATTCAAGAGTAAACCTTATTACGATACCGATATGTTGCTATAATAGAAGGCTGAAGAGAAAATTAGAAAATGGTCGCGGTTTTCCATCAGAATTGATGGTGAAAGTGTCTGACGCGTAATTTAGTTGAAAAGAAGTTTTTTCTCTTTAGCTCACACTGCTGACAGTATTTTAAAGAGCGTATTTAAGTTTTTAATCTATTTTTAATTTTTTTTTTGTGTTAGTCTAGGCTTTTTCCAAGAAATGAACAAATTTAAAATGTTGTCAATTTTTTTTCTTTTAAAATAATGTTAAAATTATTTTGATGTAACAAATTATTTTAATTAATTTATTATTAATTTAATACGTTAGTACTTGTACCAAATTATTGCCTTTTATTTTATTTACCATTCAATTTTATGGGCAATGAAATGTTACATAACTCTCAAGTTATATATCTGAGTTGTGCTGAGATATTGCTATCATTAAAAGCTTCGTAATGGCTTTTATACGCTAGATATTCAGAACAAACGCGGAAATACAAGGCATTTGGTATAAATGTGATCATTAGTTTCCGCAAAATTTCCAGTTTGGATTAATAACATTTTATTTCAAATGTTATTACGGAAAATGGTTATAATCATTGATGTTTTGTTCTTGGGCAGTATTTTCGTTTGGTATAAACAAGAAAATATAAAGAAATTTTAGATAAAACAACTTATAATGTCTATAGCTTTGAGGCGTTTTTATTTTTTGAAAATAACTCTAAAGAGAAATTCTACAAAATAAAAAATTATTTTTGTAAATACTACTTATATTTAATAAGTAGAAATACAAATGAATAAAATAAAAAATGAAAACCTTCGGCAGTATATTCTGCAGATAAAAATAATTAAAAAGGTTGGTATAAATTCATACCGTAAAATGCTTCATTTCGGAGATACGGGTGTATATAAGTTGTAGGGGGCGCCACCTACAGGTGCTTTAACTGTTTTGAAAAATAGTAATTTTTCGTCTGTACCTGTATAAAACTACTGAGTGTGATTTCCGTCATTTTTTACGTAAAAAAATGTCTCTTTGTAAAAATCGCTATGAGCAACCGTTCTCTAGATATTCAGAGTGGAAATAGTCAATACATGTCATTATTGACAAAAAATAAACATGTTAAGTATATAGTTATTTGAGTAAAATGATAATAGAACTTTTTATTTTTTAAAATTAATCAAAAATTTTTCTTCGAAAAAATTATGATAAAACAGTTTCTGTTGAAATTTCCAACTTAAAAAACCGAAATAAAAACGATTTTTCTACACCCGAAAACGAAGCATTTTAGAACATAAATTATACGACCTTTTTTGCTTATTTTTATCTACAGAATCTGCTGCCGAAGTTTTCCGAATACATTTTTTGCCGGTTAGGCAAATTTGCTTTACTAATAATTTAATAACTTTTTAATTCTCCAGATTTTCTTCTAGTAGCGAAAAGAAAAAAAAATAATGATAAATTATCCTATTCATAAATCAAAAACATTATCTCAATTTAAAATATTAAAAACAAACATCTAATAATATAGTTACCAAATTTCATGCAACATATGTTTTAAAACACCTTGGCAACATTTTTATCAAAATAAACTAAATTTAAATGCAATGTAATAAAATTGTATGCGTTTTATCCAAACATTTTTACGAAATTCTTTAATTTCGAGTGTGAAACAAAATTTGTTTGCTGTAGTTTCCACTGTTTGTTTTTCTAAAAGTTAGTTAACAGCTTAATTAAAACAGAGTAATGAAAAATCCGTTTATACTGCAAAAAGTTTTTTTTTTATAATTTACGACATTTGTGAATGAAATTACTACTTACTTTTTTAATTATGCTCTTACAAAATTTAATTTACTTATAATATATTTTGGCTAATCACAGATTTAATTATAGATTTTTATATCTAAAAATTATTATTATTAGAGATGAATTTCCAAAAAGTATAATGGTGAAGCGAAAAATGAATCCCGATTTTGTTTAATAATTTTGAACTAAAATATAAAAGGTACTTACAAGATTTTATTACTATAAATATATATTCTTGTTATATAATAAAAGGATATAATTAATGAACTAATGGAATTTTGACTTCCTATATTTGAAAAGTTATGGAAATTTTCTACAGTAAAAACTCAATTAGTCGAAGATTTTGGTGTCAAATTTATCTCAAAGAAAAATAAATCCTTTACTTAACCAACATGCATAGTTTTTATTTCAAAAACCCTTTTTTACGAACTTTCCATTTATCAGTTATTTAACATAACAATAAGGAATATAAAATAGGGTAAGAGTTTTTTAACAACTTGCACGATAGCCAATTTTTTGGGATGGTATTTAGAAAGATCGGAATAATTGTAGCAATAAGACACTTTTTAATCAGTAATTGTTCAGCAAAATAGATTTTTAAAGCCATATTTTTGTCGACTAAATTTTGGTTGCTACAAGTTTAATATTTTATGTTGAGAGTCAAACTTTTGTAACATAACATTTATATCAACATTTTATTGAAATTATTAGAAACCCTTAAATAGTTACCATAAACATAAAGTTTTAAACATATAACATTTAAACATAATCATGCTTTTCAACTTGATTAAAACTAAAATTTAAAAAATTATGCTGTTTATACCCAGTGAGCATTTCATTCATTCGACGTCGTTGTTACGTTACCAGGCCCTTTTTATGCTTGATAAAAATGAATAAAGCGCAGATACTGGGTACAGTATAAAAAAGTGTACTATATTATTTTTTGTTAAAACTTATAAGAAAACAACATATAGATTGTTATACTACCGCCAAAATAACAAATTCTACTAGAACAGTAAAACATTTAACAAATATCTACTGTTTAAATCAGTAGTTCCCAAATTTTCAAATCATTCGAAATACTAACCTAGGTTATAATTTTTTATACATTAGTTTTTGTTTATTATATATTATATTTATTAAAACACCCTAAATGCTTTAACTATCTTAATTTTATTTCTTTTTGAAATTAGCCTTTATTGTTTTGTTTTTTAAATAGACTTAAAAAAATATTTGCCTTTTTACTGTTTTTTTAAATACAATAGTGATGAATATAAAAAAATTATTTCGATTGTAAAATAAGAGCATAGCTAAATTTTCATCTATTTTGAGTATAAAAAGTATTAACACCAGTTTCCACTTCGACTTCTAAAGTTAGTTAATAGTTCAATTAAAATAAATTAACTAAGTCTATTTTAGTCTAGTCTATTTTATATATTCTAGCTGTGAATTAATTTTGATGTCTCAAAATACTTTTATGCAAAATGTAACTTGTTTATATTCATCAAATAAATTATTTAAATTTTTGTTGTGTAGTATATATTGATTTTTTATTTCTTTACTATTATTTTTATTATTTTTTAAAACTACGTACAACAAACAAAGAAAACTAACTACAAAAATATTACCTCCACTCTGAATACAAAATAAGGACATTGCTAAATACGCCTCCACAGAGCATTTAAACGTAATCGGCGTGACTGGTATTCAGCGTGGCTCTTCTTGGTTCTTTTCTTTAAACGATCGCTAAAAGTCTTTTTGTAGCTTAGAATAACAAATTTCTTAGCAATTGGAAAGTTCAAGGCGAACGTAATGGTCCATCGTTAAAATATTTGAGCAATAATTTTAAATTGGCGGATTGTTAAGAATACAAGTTACAAAGTTGGTCTATTTTTGCTTTTATCTTTTCCTCTTCCTTTAAAAAGTATCGAGTTACAAAAATTTCTTGGTTTTGTTGAACACAATTTAAACAATAAACCTATTTATTTTATGTTATAGAGATGGTAATAAACAATATTAAATGAGAAAATGCGTCTCATATATTTTAACATTATGTAAGAAATGAAATCATTAAAAGAAATTTCATTCATTCGATTCATTTCATTGAACAGCTGATGATAGCTTGAATTCAATAAACAACCAAAAAGAGCAAATTGTTAAAATAAGCGTATTCTATATTTAGAAAAACCTATTTATCTGACCCTTTTCAAAAATAAAGCTTCTGTTTCCACAAATAAATTACTAAGCTTTATAAAACTGAACGTATTATATGAATATTTTCATTGTATTGAATTATTTTTATATTTTTTCTTTTGCTATAAATATACATAAGTTGTCAGATTGCTAAGAAAGAGTACAAGATACAAAGTTACTTATTTTTTGAATTTTTTCTCGAGAAGTTGATCTTTGTTGAACGCCAGTTTAGTTTATACAGGGTGAGTCTTAAATAAGTGCCAATATTTTAGGGGTAGTATATTTCGACTCCAAAAACACGTCTATAAGGTTTTTTCGCGAAAATTTCTTTTTAGAAATTTGGAATTTTTTTAAAAAAATTTTGGATTATTTTAGGTTTTAGTTAAAAAACCATAATTTCTTATTAATATGACAATACAGGTAGTGGACTAAATTTACAAGAAAGAAATCCCAGAAAAGACCCAGTGATTCTCAAAATTTAATCAAAAAATATTGTTTTATTTTCAAAGTAAAATAACTCGGTTATTTTGGACATATTTGAAAAACTGTAAAGAGAAGATATGTTTCTTTTACCGAGATCTACCAACCCTGAAAATATTTGCACATATTTGAAACTCACTCTGTATAATTAATTGTATTACAGATTATACAGGGTGCCCCAGAAAAAAATGCAAATATTTTAAAGAGTGGTAGATCTCGATAAAAGAAACATATTTTCTCTTTATCGTTTTTCAAATAAGTCCAAAATAACGCAGTTATTTTACTTTGAAAATTTCCAAAAAAAATGATTTTTTGCTAAAATTTTGAGAACCACTGAATCTTTTCTGGATTTTCTTTCTTATAAATTTAATCTAGTACCTATGTTACCATATTATCAAGAAATCATGTTTATTAACTAAAAACTAAAAAAAAATCCAAAAAAATTTTCAAAAAATATCGAATTTTCAAATTTTTTTTTTCGCGAAAAAAACTTCATAGGCGTGTTTCTGGGGTTGAATTATACTACCAGGTAAAATATTTGCACTTATTTCTGGGACACCCTGTATATTTTGTTTATTATCTACAGGGTGAGTTTCCTACGATGTTCTCTATGGGTATCTCGGGAACTACTGGAGATAGAGAGTCGGTTACATGGGGAAAGAATTGCAGTTTTGTGGTGTCATAAATATGCGCCTTTCAGATTTTTGAAAAAGTTCATGGCTTACTAGATATTTTGAAAAAAACAAATTTCGGCTATTTTAAAAATTGTCTTTAATTCCATTATAAGCTATTTTAGACAAAAAGTTTTCAGATAAAAGTTGTAGATAATCACATTCTTAATGAGAGTGTATCCTCCGCTTTTTTCTAAAGCCTGTCATTTTTGACATATGACACAAACATAGCTTTTTTTAAATGGAACCCATAGTTGGTCATGGCTTCATAAAAAGCGCCATTTTTAAGCTTTTCAGCGATATAAGTTATAATATGTTTTCTTCGAAAAATTACTGAGTTATAGCCAATTCTTCTCATTTTTAAACAATTTCACTTAGTCATGGAAACAAGTTTAATCGTCTGTGATCTCATAAATGTGAAGCTGTCACATCCAAACTTTACAAATTGAAATAAATACAAATTGTAAATATGAATTTTTCAAATGAAGAAAAGCGTGTAGAATTATTGGTTCAACTTTTCTTGACCATACATTTTCGAGGATACGTTGACCGGTAAATGTTACGTTTTTTAGAGAACGGCTTTCAAGACATATTAGAAAAGTTAAATTTAGTTATAGCCAATTCTTATCTTTCTTGGCTAATTTCACTTAGATTGCATGGTATTCTTATTTTGTTATGATTTATAACTTATAAAAAGTCAGAATATAACGCTTCTTTACAATTTATATTACACAAACTAAAACTTAAAAAAATAATATCACTACATACACTTTAAGTTATTTTAAAAAGTGTTCAAAAAATCCGCCATTGTTTTGAGTTGCATGTTTTTAAAACTGAATTATTACCTATTCTCACAGAAGGACCGGTCAAACTTAATCAAACTTCTCTCGTACCGCCACTTCGAGTGCCTCTCTTAATTCATAAGTTCCTTTGTAAACCTTATTGTTAACTATACCGCATAAAAAATTCTAAAATGGATAGGTCAGGTGATCGAGGAGGCCCATGCAATTAGTCCACCTCTCTCTATCCCTGCGTTTGTATAATTATGATATACATAAATAATTTTTAACATTTATTTCATTATGGGGGGTGGGAGGTAGTGTGTCATAATGAAAGTCATGTTGGAACCACTCTATTGATGCGCGAGTATCTACACGCTTTTCTTCATTTTAAAAATTCATATTTACAATTTTCGTTTATTTTAATTTGCAAAGTTTGGCGGAGTGTGACAGCTTCACATTTCTGAGAGCAATGGCGATTGAACTTGTTTCCATGGCTACCTAAGTGAAATTGTCTAAAATTATAAGAATTGGCTATAACTCAGTAATTTTTCGAAGAAAAGATATAGCTTATATCACTAAAAAGCTTAAAAAATGGCGCTTTTTATGAAGTCATGGCCAACTATGGTTTCCATTTAAAAAAAACTATGTTTGTCAGAAATGACAGGCTTTAGAAAAAAACGGAGAGCACAGTCTCATTAAGGATGTGATTATCTACAACTTTTATCTGAAAACTTTTTGTCTAAAATAGCTTATAATGGAATTAGGGACAATTTTTAAAATAACCGAAATTTGATTTTTTCGAAATATCTAGTAAGCCATGAACTTTTTCAAAAATCTGAAAGGCGCATATTTATGACCCCATAAAACTGCAATTCTTTCCCCATTTAACCGACTTCTTATCTCCAGTAGTTTCCGAGATACCCATAGAGAACATCGTAGGAAACTCACCCTGTATATTATTTATTATATATCGTTCCTAGAGTTTATTCTATGGTTTCCGTGGTTTCTTTATATTTTAGTGACTGAAATCTGGTTCTAGCAGTTTATATAAACGTTTTATCCATTTCCACAGTGGTGGAAAAGTCTTTTTCTAATCCTAGTTTCTAGAAACTGTAGGCAGGCAGAAATCTCTATTTTACAATATTGAATTCTCATTTTTACTGAAAGTCTTCTTTATTAGTGATTTGATGCTAGATATGTAAACTATTCTGTTAATTTTATTATTTGCTATTTATTTCTATGATATACTTTTATGAGTTTTTTGAAACTTGGGAACAACTGAGCTAAAGAATGAAACATAAAAACAAACATATTCCTATGCAAGAACCTGCAAATATCGTTAGATTCTTCTTTGACGTAAGATCGACCAGATCGATTAAACCGTCGTGACGATCGATAGGCAGGCAACCAGCCGAGCCTTGCCAAAGCGGCCACGTGGCGTTTTGAGGGTGACATCAGGAAGTTCTGCGAATTGGTAGGACGGAACCAACCAGTTCTAGCTACTGAACCTGTTTGAGATGGATTAGGGATGATGGGTAATAAAATAACAAATGTAAATTCAAAATATACATGCACATTCTATAGGCTATACCGGGTGCGTCTCAAAAGTGGCTCACCCCTATAACTTTTTTATTTTTTCAGTTAAAAAAACGAGATTTGGTATATTAGTATTTGATATAAATTGGGATTGATTGACGCATTCAATTGTTTTCGGTCACTTCCTGTTTCACCGGAAATGACTACAACTTTTGATTTTTAAATGGCATCCTCAATATTTTTTTACTTTATTGGATAGAAAATAACACTCTGAATAGAATGACATCATATGTCAACTTTTGACATTTTCGCATATGGGTTATTTGAAATTTTAACTTGCGGTTCGTAACGAAAAGCTGACTCGCAATACCAAGTGTGTGGTATCATATTATTCGTAAAAAAATGCTTTTTTCAAGTATGCTAATGAGCCACCCTCGTTCCATTTGAAAAAATTGAGATATGATTAAAAATACGATTTGAGCATTTTCTAACTGGCCAGGACAAGACACTAAAAACATTAGACGATCAAATCTATTTTTCCAAGGCTCCTTGATTAAGAATTAGTGTTTTTTACATAGCCGTGGCACTCTAGATTGAATTTTAAAATACGATTTTTTATTATGCGAGAATGTCAAAAGTTGACATATGTCATTCTACTCAGAATGTCATTTTTTATCGAAAAAAGTAAAAAAGGAAGTGACCAAACTTTTTTATCTCTTGTATTTTTTTGATAAAACTCACCGATTTGAAATTAAAAAATAAAATGTAAAGCATTACATGTCAGGACAAAAACATTTTCTTGAAAAAATCTTGTCGGCCGCTGTTACTTTTTAGGATGTTCCTAATATTATTTTATTTGACATTACTCTACTGCAATACATTATTATCTAGATGATTATTATTATCGTTATTATCACTAGATTCTTAATCTAAAAATGTTTTTTGTCCTGACATGTAATGCTTTACATTTTATTTTTTAATTTCAAATCGGTGAGTTTTAGCAAAAAAATACAAGAGATAAAAAAGTTTCTAAACAAACTAAACTATCAAAATTAATTTTTTTGCATGTGTTTGAGAAGATTTTTCTTTAAATTTCGTTAACAAGAATGATAGGGGCAGTTTATTTCAACCCCTTCCACTCATTTTAAAAAAATGAAAAAATTACCAGAAAGTGTGTTTTCATAACAGTAATGGTTCCCTAAAATTTCATTAGTTTATCACTTTTCGTTTTCAAGATAAAAAATAAAAACTTTATTTTTCCGCCATCTTTGTACCGCGATATCTCCCTAATGGTTGACTTTTGACCCAACGTTTATAAAGCAAACTACCCTTTATTTTGAATAAGGAATCACCCCCTGAAGTTTTTCGCATTTGTTTTGAAACACCCTGTATAATTTTTATTATAACATTTTTAGGATTTAAATCAAGGTGTTTATATTTAATTTTAACAAAAAGATCAAAATGCAGAAGTAGCACAAAACTAAATTTTAAATTACAAATATACATATAAACTTGTTATTTACAGGAATGTTTTAACATTTCACAAAGTTGTTCTTTTAAATGTTGATTACTTTTCAACTCGAACCTTTAACAATTTAACTTTGTGATATAACGTGTATTATCCTTCGAGGTATTTGCCTACATAAAGGCTAAATGTATTTATACATTGTACGTTGAATGTCAAAGGGCCCACAAAAAGATATTATGTAATATAGTATGTAAGTCTATTGTAATATTTTGATATATTAAAAATGGCTCTTTTTAATCTATTTCTTGAATTAGTATGCAACAAATATATCAATTATACCTATAACTACACTCAGATGCAAAAAAAACGCAACGGAAAAAAGTGTTATATTTTTGTTATTTTTAGCCCAATTTTTATGAATTTTTTTAGCAAGCTGTATATAAGTATAGAAGATTATATATTGTTATTATATCAACTTTAATTGGTAAACTCAGTTTTTTATAAACTTTAGTAATTGGCATATTATATACCCAAGTAACATTAGGACGTTATCTAACGTCGGGTATACGTCGCGTTCAATAAACCCGACGTCGGGTACCAACGTCGCGTCGGTTCGACCGCCTGACGACCCTTATTTGCACCTAAATGGGGAATACAGATTCGGGTCGCCTCGACGTCGGTATCTGACCTAATAGGGACTAATAACTCTACCAATTACCAACGTCATATTACGTTGGATTTTAGTCACTTAAAATTCGTCGCTAAGCACTTACGTTACTTTTGGTTTCATATTCACTACCAAGAATACATAAAAACCTAACCAAACTACCTAATTACAAATGGATTCATAATAACTCCTCGAATATAACTATAAGTGCCTACTTAATTTCATATTATAATAATTCTGAATCATTAATCCAGACATCAGTTTTGTCAACGGAAGTCACTTTTTTTATATATCTGATTAAAATACTCCGGAAAACAACGAGCGCCTTCAAAATTAGATTTATGAAATAAAAATATCTGTAAAAAAGTAACTCGAAAAATATTTTTTTTATTTTCTAGCTGGTTTAATCATAAAACTGTACCGTGGTTCCCCCCAAAATCAACCTTATCAATATTATTCTACTAGAAATCGGAATGTGAATATAAATTTTAAAAACAAAAAACGATTTTAAAATGGCTGACAATCGGATACTTGTTAAGAATGGCGGATTTCTCTGTCCGACTTAATATGAACTACCAATATACCAATTCACAACCGGGTCTCCAACATTAGTCGTCTCACACGACCGAAGTCATCAAACCGGACGACCGGCAATCATATTATGACGTATATAATTCCAACGTACGCCACGTAACCTCACTTTGCGTATCAGTGATTTGTGGATTTGTGCAACTATATTTTAGTTTTTGTTTTCTCCTTAAAAATATGGGCAGCCACTTTTTTAAGATAGTATACTCGGATATACAAAATTTAAAAGAATTGGAACCAGTACCTCACATGTGGGAGGAGGATGGGGTCTGCTGGTTTTCTGAGCTTAAAAATAAAATTAAGATGCACCAGTGTAATGCAGCATCTCTTCCGGATAAAAAAACATTCGTGGGTGGAGGCAAGATATCACTACTACTATTATTATTTTGCAAAAGCCTCGACCTCTTTCAGTAAAATGTAGATGAATGTCTAAATGCCTCTTTAGTGTTTTTTTAGGCATAATAAAAAAAAATTAAGTTTGTTTACAAAAACTTTTTATTAGGTTATGTTCATGATGTTCATTAGGCCGCAAATGCTACTTAATGGGTTATATTTACGGACGTAAATAGAGATACGTAAATTAGGTTATAAATATGAACATAAAATACAACAAAATATAATTGGACGTTACTTTAGGGATTATCAGTGAGACGTATTCTATTCGGACAACGGGTAGACGTCGGACTAGTTCAAGTATATGTACGTCGTGCAAGCCAACGTGGGAACGACGTTGGGAAATTAATAAAAATGGTACGTTGTTATTTTGTACGTCGACAGATCGTTGGATTTACCGACTCGGATCCAACGACGTCGCTTTTAATAGGAAAGCGACATCACCGGTCGTATCACCAACACCCGACCAAAATTTGCACAAAGTCTGACGTCGCTTCAGGTTAGATATAGTTCGAAGTCAGATAGATGCTACTTGGGCAGGGTTAATCGAGGGGTTGTTTTTTTATCCTAACTTTAAAACATCCTGTGCAATAACTTTGTGCGTAACTTTTCATAAAATATAATTTTATGGTTAGAACCTTGTCTCCTGAGCATTTTGTTTTTTGGATCATGTCCATACACGCTTCGGTTAATTTTTAAAAGCAAAATTAACTGATCACGATCAATTTGCAATTTTTTCAATTATCATTACTTTTGTTATAATTTTTTAATATGACGAGATGGTTTTGGTGACCATTATCGTAATATCACATTATGCTGCATTGGATACTCTATATTAAATTAAAAAAAGACGTTAAAGACTTAGCCCACGGCCACACAGAAAGCGTTTTTAGCGTTTTGCGTTTTTTGCGTCTCAAGCGCTTTTTGCGATTTTACCCTTTTAAGCGCTTTTTTCGATTTGTGTCCATTAAAAACACGCAAAAGACGCGGCAGGTCTGCAGTTTCTATCAAGATGTCAATTAGTAACGTCGCAAGCTGGTGGATTCCCGGCCCGTCCAAAAATCAATCCTGTGAGAAAGAGATAGGCAAGATCGGCGCCGTTAGCGTTGAAGAGACAAAGATAAAAGATGCTGGGATTGAATTGTGGACGGGCCGGGGCATATATTCGTAGACAAACGCAATCTACTGCTAGTGCCAGTGGTGTGTGTAAAAATAATAATTATTATTTGCTATGTAAAAAACTATTTGTTACACGTAAAAATTTATTTTTTACACGTATAAAACTATTTTTTACGTATAAAAAACTATTTGTTACACGGAAAAAACTATTTTTTACGCGTATAGAACTATTTGTTAGGTGTAAAAAACTAAAAATAAATATTTTTTTACGCGTCATAAAATTATTGTTTCTGGTAAAAAACATTTTGTTACGGAAAAAAAATATTTTTTACGTGTATAAAACTATTTGATATACGTAAAAAACTAATTTTTACGCGTCAAAAACTTAATGTTTCTCGTAAAAACTCTTTTACCCAAAAAAAAATATTTTTTGCGTATAAAAAACTATTTGTTACAAGTAAAAAACTATTTCTTACGCGTCAAAAACTATTTGTTTCTGTTAAAAAAATCCTTTTACGCAGAAAAAAACTATTTTTTACGTAAGAAAATATTCCTTTAAAGTAATAAATATTACTTTTTCGACATTTCAAACTACACTTTTTCAAACATTTCCTTAAAATTTTTAAATTTAATAGAATCTTCCTAAAGAGTAGATGTTCTTTATAGAAATATTTTTAGATAATACCCTAAAATGAAAAAAATGCATACTACTTAATTTATTTTTATTGTATTATTAAATATATCGTCCGCCTATGACGGGGTCTCATCTTAGAAAACGCTAAAGACGCTACAGAAAACAAACCGATTTGTTTTCATTTGCGTTTTTTGCGAGACACGCCGAACAATACACGCTTTTGGTGTAACCACTCTTATATTATCCCGTTATTTTGCTTTCGTCGCTAAAGACGCTTCACGCTAAAAACGCTTTCTGTGTGGCCGTGGGCTAACGATACAGTCTTGGTTTTAATAAACATTAATAATGATAACAGAACTAACAACATTAAAGGAAACAATAATAAATACAGGAAAAAATTGTAAAAAATACCCTAATACTTTGTATTGCCTCCTCTGGCTGCTATAACTGCATGTGTACAGTGTGTCCCATTTTGGTTGAAATCATAGGGTATCTCCGTTATTAGTGAAGATAGAAGGGTGCGGTTTGCACAGACCTGTCCCAGTTTTTCGTCAAACGGAAGATGCTGCAAACAAAATTTGCATAGCCCTCTTCATTTCTGAGCTACAGGGTCTTTTCAAAAATTTTGCAGTTTGGGACACCCCCTGTATCTCTGTTATTGTTAAAGGTATCGATAAGGCGAAAACTGCTTATTGTAGAACTTTTTACGTAGAATACAGTGGCGTAGTCTGTTTATCTACCAAAAAATATTTTTGAAAATATGAACTGAAGTTATGTTTTTTCAAATGGAACACCCTGTATATTTATAAATCATATGATCTGTCTTGCTACGAGCTTCTCAAAAATATATATCACTCTATATTTATTTTCACTATTTACTGCAATATTTAAAATATATCATTTTCTTATTAGTAGGCCGTGATAAATAACAAAAAATCAAAATGGTATTTACTAAAATAGTCATACACATATTAAAATTTATTTGGGATTGATATATTTTACTTTTGAAATAACTGTTACCACTGAAACTGTGAATATATTTTTCTTGTTTTTATAACGGGATGGGTTTGCAAATATCTAAATCTTGAATTATTAAAGGTGTTCGACATTGTTGTAGTGTCCACGATATATTTCGTATTTCAAAAATCCCAAAATCAGAAATCGAGAACGGCGAAATCCGGGAATCGAGAAGGCTATCAATATGTGTTCATTTGTTCCAATTCATTGATTTGAAAAATAATAATTTAACAGTATTCTAATATTTCCATAGTTATGAAGGGGAATGTTCCCCATCTTGCTGAAAGTATATTTCACGTAAATTAGCTAAAGGAATATCTAAAATTTCCGATACGATAGATTATTCTTACGTATACAAGTATTCCAAGATTTACAAATAGCGGTAGAGAGTTAAGTTTCCCTAATATATAAAGAATTTATTAGCGGCTCCCAAAATAAAACAAGAGACAGATAGCAGTATACTTTTAATAATTCTTTAGTTTCTTTTATTATCAATCATGGCCTACTAATAAATATGATCTTTTAATATAAACTTAAATATTGCAGTAAATAGTGAAAATAAATATAGAGTGATATATTTTTGAGAAGCTTATGGCAAGACAGATCATACGATTTATAAATATACAGGGTGTTCCATTTAAAAAAACATAACTTTAGTTCATATTTTCAAAAATATTTTTTTGGTAGAAAAACAGACTACGCCACTGTATTCTACGTAAAAAGTTCTACAATAAACAGTTTTCACCTTCTCGATAGCTCTAACAATAACAGAGATACAAGAGGTGTCCCAAATTGCAAAATTTTCAAAAAGACCCTGTAGGTCGGAAACGAAGAGGGCTATGAAAATTTTGTTTACGGCATCTTTCGTTTGACAAAAAAGTGAGTAATAACGGAGATGCCGTATGATTTCAACAAAAATGGGACACCCTGTACATCCGTTCATACTGTCATTGAGGCTGCGTATATCATATTGCGTTATGGTTTACCAGTCTTCTTTAAGAACCAAGGAAAGTTTATTTAATGAAGCTGGTACTGCTTTGCGACCTCTAACCCTCCTGCCAAGCATTTCCCAAACGTCAAACATGGTGGGCAGTTCATAGTAGCATATATTTCACAATAATTACCAAAGATACCTTGTCGTACTGAAAAAAAAACTTGAAAAAGAAATTAGAATTAAAAAAATTGCAAATTGTTGGTGGCAAGTTCATTTCGCTCTTAAAAAATAACCAAGGCATGTATTGACATGATCCAAAAAAACAAAATGCTCAGGAGACATGGACCGTAAAATTATGTTTTAGAAAAATTTACACACAAAATTATTCCCTGTGCAATAATTGTGTCAAAGTTAGGGTAAAAAACAACCCCTCGATTAACCCTGTATAATATGCCAAATACTAAAGTATATAAAAAACTGAGTTTACAAATTAAAGTTGATATAATTATATACAGTTTGCTAAAAAAAATCATGAAAATAGGGCTTAAAATAACAGAAATATAACATTTTAAATATGACTAAAATTTTCTCCGTTGCGTTTTTTTTGCATCTGAGTGTATTATTTTTCTTTATTGCAACGCTCTTTAACTTATATGATTTTTAGTTATTACAGCAGTTAATGCACTTTCTAGTGTTTAGTTTTTTTTACTCTTCATTTTCGTAAAAGTTACGATAAAAGCTTAATAATATTTATGGCAAATATAAATAGATGGTACAAGACATTTTATTACTATTAAACATATTTTAAGCAATAAAAATACTTATAAATGTACACAATATATGAATAATTAAAACATATATTATAAGAACATTAAATATAGAAAATGCGTATCAGATGTTTATGCATTGTGTATAAAATTAAATTACTCAGATGCATTCCACAACTGATATTTATCGTTTTTAATATTCTACGAAATGTTTATAAATATTTGTGCATTGTATTTTCAATAAATTTTAATCAAAAATTTTTAACTTAAATTTTATATTAAATGTTTTACTCTCCAATATTCAAAACATTTTGTCTTATCGATGTTCTACCACAGCAAACTAATTAAATTACATAACAGCATCAAAATGAAGTTAATTAAAAATATATTCATAAAATTTCAAGCGGCGTTTTAACCCTGGTTAATTAAAATATTAAAATACATTATCAGTTACTGAATGCCGAAAATGCAAACCAGATTATAGATTTTTTAATTAATTTTCACAAGAACCAATCCGTTTTACGTTTGCTCTAAACAAATACTAAATTAAACGATCTGACTTCTATATTTTGCAGTCGAACGGAAAACTAGATAAGCAATTCTCAAAAATAAAAAAATCCTTTTCAGTTGAACGAGCGGCTGACGATAAGGCTAAACAATGGTTAGAAATTGCGTTTGGATTCGATAAACGACCAACAGGACTAAACTTTTGAAATGGCCATATTCCGTATTCAGGCAAACTTATTTATCTGATTCTTTTCAATAAAATAAAGCTTTTGTCTTTAAATCAACAAGTCAGACAGTATAAAAAAAAAACTATACATTGAATAGAAAAATAAATTTTGAATTACAATTGTGAAAAATTTATTCTCTTTTACTACTACTTTTTCAAATTCATTTTTTTTGTTCTTTTTTTTGTTATTTGCTTTTAATTGTCTAAAAGCTTATAAAGAGGCATTTTTGGTTCATAATCCAAAACTGGTTATGATTAACTATTCTCTAAATAATAAAAAATCGTTCTTTTCTCTATGTCATTATTTTTATTTAAATTCCAATTTCATTTAAATTGAAGATAATATAATTAATTTTATTTGGTCCAAAAAATCCCTAATTTTTTGATTAGAACTGTGGTCTTTCGGAATATTATTAACAAAATATTATTTCTTTTCGTCATGTTGTAATAGTCATATATTATACAGGGTGTCCCAGAAATAAATGCAAGTATTTTAACTGGTAGTATGGTTCGACCCCAGAAACACGCCTATGAGGTTTTTTTCGCGAAATACGAAATTTTGAAAATACGAAATTTTTTGAAAAATTTTTTTGAAATTTTTTTAGTTTTCAGTTAAAAAACATAATTTCTTGATAATATGGCAACATATGTATTAGATTAAATTTACAAGAAAGAAAATCCAGAAAAGATCCAGCGGTCCTCAAAATTTTAGCAAAAAATATTTTTTTTTCGAAATTTTCAAAGTAAAATAACTCCGTTATTTTGGACTTATATGAAAAACGATAAAGAGAAAATATGTTTCATTTATCTAGATCTACCACCCCTTAAATACTTGCACTTATTTCTGGGGCACCTTGTACAATATTATTAATTAGTAATATTTATTATAATATAATATTTCTTGTATGAGTTAATTACAGTTGGGAGTTGGTACCTTTGGTGTTACTCAGCAAAATAAAACACTAAATCACCACAATACACCAAAACACTTTTACTTTTACACTGGACGCGCGTTTCGCTAACCATGTTAGCATCATCAGCAGATAATCAAGACTGACAGTCTGTGGTGATTTAATGTTTTATTTTGTTTTATTTTATTTTGATCAGTTAATATTCATTATTTATGCCCCTTTGATATTTTTTCTCTTGAATTCCTCAACATTTTTTCAGAGTTTTTTTTTGGTTAATAATTAGTTTTTTTGGTTAAGATTTTTTTAGGGTAACTGTATTTTAAAATTTTGGACTTGATACCAATGCTCTTCTAGACAAACCCTGATTTTTATATAATAATTTTCATAATAATTTTTTTATGATTTTTATAATAAACTTCTAATATTTTAAATCCAATTTTATTTGTTTGTCATTAATTTAATTTTTTAATTTTGTCATTGGCCCACTATTTTATGTCTACCGTTATAAGCTATAAAAATTAAATTATCTATTATTAAAATACGCAATTTTCTTATTTTATTAAAAGACTAAATCTACATTATGACATTTTTAATGTTTGTTTTTAGGTGAATTTAAAAGGAGGAGACAAACGGTAAAAAATGTTAAATGATAAATATAAAAAACGGGTATATATAATTTTAAACAAATTAACAATAAATATTTCAAAACTTACTTGTACGTCCTATAAAATGAAGTGTAATTTAAATTTAAAAAACTTGAAGGATATGTTTGATAAAGTGTAGTTTGAAATGTTGCAAAAGTAATAAATTAAAAAATATTTTTTACGCCTAAAAAATCGTTCTCTACGTGTAAGAAATATATTTTTTACGTGTAACAAATATTTTTTTACACGTAAAAAATAGTTTTTACCTGTAACAAATAGTTTTTTACGCGTAAAATAAAAAAATAATAAATCATTTTATTCGCTTTTACAAATTTTGTATTAAAATATCAATATTTTTGATAAACACGTGGATTGCTCACAAATACACGTATTATACTACGTATTTCTAAGCCGTAGGCTTTCCTTACCATTTTTTGTCCCGCGCCTGTGTGTCACGGCCGTGTATTTTTATACCCAGCGCGCGTAAAGAAGTTGCGGTTCAAAAACACACCATTTTTTATTAATGAATTAATAATTTTTTAATGAATTCGGCAGTTTTTTAATTTATGTTGTAATCCCAAGCGAAGTCATGTTAAGACTAAATCTACCGTATGATCGAATAAAAACGGCGTCAGCGATGGCTATGAAACGAAGATCGCTGTCATTTTATATGTAAAATTGTATAAGAAATGTCATCGATCGTCATTTCCAAGCCAACTGTACGCCGTTTTTTTTCGATCATACGGTATTTTTTATAAAACAAAGTTTTTCATACTTTCATTACTTGTTTTTCATACTTGAATCTATATTGTGTACAGGGTGGCTCGAATTCGACGCTCATCATTGGGATTTCGGAAACCGTAAGAGATACAGGATCGGTTAAATGGAGGCAAAGTTGCGCAATTTGATGCTCAATAAAATGCCGTATTACATTTTTATTTTTTTTTATTTTTTGCATAAAATATTCTGGTGATGGAATTTTCTCTACGAAACGTCGGCAAATATCAAAGTGAATATATATAGTGTTTTAAGAGTGATGAAAGGATTTAATTAAATTGAAAAAAAAATCAGGTCCGTATTTAAAAAAATTAAGTTGATGATGGTCGCCAGAAGCCAAAACGTCAGAGTTAATATTTAATCACACAGAGTTATAGAGCAGAAAAAGTGGCCATGAAAATGTGTTTTTCATTTTAAGTTATCTTGCGAATATATTCGGAAGTATTCGGAATTTTTCAAAATGCAATACGGCATTTTATTGAACGTCAAATTGCGCAACTTTTCCTCCATTTAACCGATCCTGTATCTCTTACGGTTTCCGAAATCCCAATGATGAGCGTCGAATTCGAGCCACCCTGTACATGTTACGCAAAATGACGCATATAGGAAATTTGCGGCGGGTTAATTTCTTGAAAAAAGTTTTTTCTTACTTTTTCTATATACAGGGTGAGTCTGAAATAAGTTCAAATATTTTTAAGTGTAGTATATTTTGACTAATATTCTTAAGGGTAGTATATTTTGGTTATATGGTAGAATTTTACGTGATCTCATAGAAGAAGATTATAGAGAAAAGGAAGAAGAAGAACAGAATGGTTTTAGAGCAGGAAGGTCGTGTACAGATAACGTGTTCTGTTTAAAACAAGTTATAGAAAAAAGATCGGTAAGAAACTTGGACACACATATAACATTTGTTGACTTACGGAAAGCGTACGACACTGTTCCAATATCAAGACTATGGAGGGTACTAGAACAATCTACAATCAACCATACTTATATAACAGCTCTTAAGGAACTATATAAGGACGCAAAATCAAAAACAAAGGTAGGAAAAGAGCTTACAGAAACATTTATAACCGACAAAGGATTGCGTCAAGGTTGTTGCATCTCCCCTACTCTCTTTAAAATATACGTTGCAGTCGCTTTAAAAAAATGGAAAAGAAAGATCCGTGGTATGGGCATAGAGATTGACAATGAATGTTTGTTTACACTTCAATTCGCAGACGATCAAATAATAGTTGCCACTGACAAAGATGATATGCAATATATGCTAAGAAAACTTATTGAAGAATACGGAGAATGGGGCTTGACAGTTAACATAGCCAAAACAAAATATCTATGTATAGGCGCACAAGAAGGAAACTTGAACTTGGACAATGGTCACGAAATTAAGCAGTGTCAAGAGTATGAGTACCTGGGAATTATATTTGATAACACTGAAACTGACGGCAGAGAAATAGAGAAAAGGATTATCAACGCGAATAAAATAATCGGATGTCTAAATGGAATCTTATGGAGCAAGTCAATAACAAAGCGAAGAAAATTCAATATATATGAAACCATGATAAAGAGCAACCTCCTATATGGAAGAGAAACATGGAGAATAACTGAGAGATACAAGCAGAGGATAGAGGCCGTAGAAATGGATATCATTCGAAGATCAATGGGAATTTCAAGACAACAACGAATAAGAAATAATACCATAAAACAACAAATGGGTATAGAAGGTACGATAACACAGGATATAGAGAAAAAGCAGCTGATTTGGTACGGACATGTAGAGCGAATGAAGGACACTAGATGGCCCAAGAAAATAATCAACTGGCAACCAAAGGGCAAAAGAAAACAGGGAAGACCGAAACTGGAATGGCAAAGAAGCGTACATAAAGCGATGAGTGAAAGAAACCTGTCAACAGAGGATTGTACGAATAGAACAGGCTGGAAATTGGGTATCGGACAACGTTCTAAACCGACTAATATATATAATATATTTTGACCCCAGAAACACGATTATGAGTCTTTTTTTGCGAAAAAAATATTTTTTGAAAAAAAATTTGGATTTTTTTTAATTTTTAGTTAAAATACATAATTCGTTGATAATATTGCAATATAGGTAGTAGGTTAAATTTAATTAAGAAAGAAAATCCTGAAAAGATCCAATAGTTCTCAAACTTTTAACAAAAAATCCTTTTTTTTTGGAAAATTTCAAAGTAAAATAACTCGGTTATTTTGGATTGAGTTGAAAAATGGTAAAGAGAAAGTATGTTTCTTTTATCGAGATCTACTAACTCTGAAAATATTTGCACTTATTTAAGACTCACCCTGTATTGTTCTCCGTTGGATCAAATCAGAGGTGTTAGCTGTGACAAAAGTCTTGTCAAGGAATTGTCATAATGTTTATGATATTTAAATGCTATGTTTAAGATATTTTGAAAGGATTTGAGGAATATTACCTATCTAAAATGTATGCCAAATATATGTGTTAAACATAAAATACAAAACTGCACTATCAATAATTAATAAACAATCAGTGATAGTTAAAGAAAATTGTGCTCTATTTGTTTCTAAATGCTCTTCAAACGATGTAACTGACGACTCTATAAAACACTGAAATGTAATTTGTTATGAAATCTAAATTATTATAAAGTAACAATTAGTCCGTGTTTTTAGTATCGTTTTAATACATTTATTTTCCTCATATTTATGTCATATTTCCAGTAAAATACTGGAGGGTATTAATAAACAACAACGTAATTTAGCTTACCTAGAAACCTTTTGTCCTCGACTGGATAGGCATCCTGTGCAGCCGTTTCCAGGTCCTGCAGCTCGTCCTCGTAATCGGTCGGTAGTTGATACACAAACTCATTGTTGAAATAATCAGCTTGCCTTTTGTTCCTCTGTTGCGCTTTGATAGCTTGGATGTTGCGCTTGTCTTGCGGTGCATCGATATAATCTGCAATAGAAAATATTATTTGTAATATAATTATTTCAAAGGATATTTTATAACTATACTAGCACGTATCCGCGACTTTGTTCGCGTCGAATTATTCATTTGTAATGGTGATGATAAAGCAAAGCAAAATTTCCGTTAACATACAAACTGGATAAAATTTTCTCACATTATTTATGTCAGCATGAGAAAAAACAATATAGCGATATTATTATATAACTTGGTAATATTTGAGGGATAGTTTCATCTCGTTAGAATTTGACTTTCGAAAAATCCGTTTGCCAAAAATGAGCTTTTTACGTCAAGCAGTTTAAGCAGAATCGTGGTTAATCAATTACCTAACTTTTTGAAACATCCTGTATGATTTTTTAAAAAATTTCAAAATATCTATATAAAAAAACAAAATAAATTATGCGCGTCCAAGCGTTTTCCCGAAAGATTAACCGTTTTTTAAATAACAAATATTGTAATATTGGAGGGGCGTTTTCGCCCTCTTGGAATTTGAGATTCGAGAAACCCTTATCGAATCAGTCAATCGCGATGACCGTGGTTGACTGTGTGGTCAACACCCCACAGTCAATCCGTTTGCCAAAATCAGCTTTAAACGTCAAGCAGTTTAAGCAGAATCGTGATTACTCACTGGTCATATTTTATGAAACACCCTGTATAAATTTTTAAAAAATCTCAAAATATGTAAAACAACAATATAAAATATACGTGTTTAAGAGTTTTTTTTCCGAAAAACTCACCGGTTTTTAAATAAAAATTATTCTAATATTTGAGGGGTGGTTTCACCCCCTTAGAATTCGAGTTTCGAGAAATCCCTTCTTATCGAACCTCTACACCCTAAAGTCAATCCGTTTTCCAAAAATCAGCTTTTTACGTCAAAGCGCTTTAAGCAGGATTGTGATTAATCAACGACCAGATTTTTCGAGACACCCTGTATACATTTTTAAAAAAGCTTAAAATATGTAAAAAACAATATAAAATATACGTGTTTAAGAGTTTTTTTCCGAAAAACTCACCGGTTTTTAAATAAAAATTATTCTAATATTTGAGGGGTGGTTTCACCCCCTTAGAATTCGAGTTTCGAGAAATCCCTTCTTATCGAACCTCTACACCCTAAAGTCAATCCGTTTTCCAAAAATCAGCTTTTTACGTCAAAGCGCTTTAAGCAGGATTGTGATTAATCAACGACCAGATTTTTCGAGACACCCTGTATACATTTTTAAAAAAGCTTAAAATATGTAAAAAACAATATAAAATATACGTGTTTAAGCGTTTTTTCGGAAACTTGACCGTTTTTTAAATAAAAAATATTGTAATATTTGACGGGTGGTTTCACCCCCTTGAAACTGAAAATTCGAAAAATCCCTTCTTATCGAACCTCTACTCCCTAGAATCAACCTGTATGCCAAAATTGAGCTTCTTACGTTGAGTGGTTTAAGCAGATCGTGATTAATCAGTGAGGATTTTATATATTTGTATAGATTTTCGACTATTGTGAACATACCGGGTGTTTTTCAAAAGTGGCTGTTTTACCAGATATCTCGCATTGCAAATTATATTTTATCCTCTCATAGTAAATGCCTATTTAAATTTTTGATTATGTAACGAGCACTTTGTTTACTCACTTGTTTCGTCAATCTGCTTGAATCAATTTTCATCATCAATCAACAATCAATCAATTAAATCGGTGTGAGAAACTATGAAGCTATAAAATGTTGTTCCGGGAGAGTTGAATATCCGGGAAAGTTGAGTTATTGAATGTTATATACAGAAAAGTCCACAGACTTCGAGACATAGGAATATCAAGTCGATTTAACGTGTGTCAGTGTCCAAATTTTGACAAGTTTTCAAAAATGACAGTTTTGTTTAGACTGACGTTTAATTTCACCTGACCTCTCGGTGAATAATTACTTTTTATGGGGGTACATAAAATCTAAAATTTACGGCCATGAAGAAATTCAAAACTTGGAGCAGTTAAGGCAGAAAATATTTAATGCCTTTGACACTGTCACCCCTGATATGTTATCTAATGTGAGGAGAGGGAATTTTATGATCGTTTGGGTTATTGTTTAATGCAAGAGGGAGGCATTTTTGAACAATTTTTGTAATTTTTTAAATTTCATTATCCTGTTTTTTACCGTTTGTCAAAGGTCCTTTTCAGGACCACAAATATTTTGATTGAGAAATTTGTTACTTTTATTTTTTTTTGGATTAAAAAAGCAAAAGTTGTTAATATAATACCAATTTAAAAGTGTTTTAGTAGTTTTAATACACACTATGATATAAAATTTATTATTATTATTATAATGCACATTATTAATACTATTATTCATTCGAAATGGCATTAAGGCCCAATTGCACCAATGATTTAAATTTTTCTTAAAGATAAGTAGAGCTTAGAATGAGCTGTATTTATATTTACTTTAATATTCACCTTAAATGAGGGAATTTGACTGATGCAATTTTTGAATTTGAATTGTTTTTAATGGTACTAACAATTTTAGTTCAATTTTTAATAAAATTTATTTAATATTAATAGAAATCCAAGAGATTTGAAACCTCTTTTAGCGATTGATACCATTCTCAAATGAATTACAGGTGCCCTTATTTTCTATGAAAACCACACAGCTTTTTTCATAGTCGCTGCAGTTGCTATAGCTATAAAAAAACTAATTTTTTAAGGTGTGAAAATTGGGACACGCGCTGAATGGACTTGATTTTTTCTATGTCTTGAAGTCTGTGGACCTTTCTGTATAGTACAACAACGCCCTAATTACGCTTTCGTTTTTTCGGCAATTTTATTAGCAATTGAAATTGTCACAGCACAATACGACGCCTAGTTCGAATTATTTTTTACTACCCGAAACAGCGTTACATCACACAAACCTCGTACATGACTGTTTTATAGTCTCAATAACTGCACTAGCAAAAAACTAAAATATAAAAAAAAATAAATATAAATATTTAATTATTAAATATGATGACAAAACCACGCGATCTCAATATTATTTTAATGCGATCAACATGACGGTGGCGTGAAATACATACTGATAATTTTTGAGTTCTACCGTTGAAGCTCTGCGGTCGGTATTTGTTGAAATCACTTGAAATACACCAAGCCTATACTTTTTTTAATCAACTAGTGTTTAAATCTTTTATGAACATCTTCTAAAATTATAATTATGTACCTTTAAAAAAATTCTGTATAGCCGAAATAGCCCCAATTATGCCCCACTAGCAAAACCGGTGATTAAAACTATGCTCGCTACCGTAATTGAACTCATCAAAAAGTTTTTTTAACTGGAATAATAAATTATAATACAAGTAGACCTTCTAAAGATATCAAAATATTTACTTTTTTATTTTTATTTTTACAATTTTTACAAATTATACTTCCTAACTCTTTTAGAATAATTAAATAATACATTTTTCGTATACTCCCTATTTAAACCCCTGTATTTTTATATACTAGTTGTTTACGATATTCTACGATGGTAGCAGCACCGGCGGAGACGATACCAAGCCTACCTATATCTTATTAAGTGCTAAAGATGCTCTAATTTTAAGTTTTTGGTTATAGACTATCTTTATGACCGAGAAATATAACAAATACATACCTGATTTCTTTCCTAATACTCCATCCCTTGCCAGACTTTGTATACTTCGCTTGCCATAAGCGTAGGGTAGATCACCTGTTTTAGCCAGGCTACTGATGGATCGTTTATCGTATTTTGTATTTGGATAAATCCTGGCCAGATAGGCTACGTTTCTCTTGCCGTAGAGTGCTTCCAGTATAGTTCGTAAATCTTGAGGGGTCTGACGATGAAGTAAGTCGCCATTTCTGGCTAAAGCTTCTATACCTGCAACAAAATTATCGCATTGTTATCTGGCACAAGGTTTTTTAATTTAGTATTAATTCTGTAAAAATTACAAACTTGAAGTTATAATTAAGTGGGACAATCCCAAGAATGGTAAACTAATGAGAATTATTAACCTAATAAGTTTACCGTTCTTAAGTGTTAAGGGAATTAGTTTTATTAAAAGTGTTCTTAAGTTAAGGGAATCTATACTAATATATAAAATCCTTAAGTGACTGACTCACTGGTTAATCACGATCCTGCTCAAACCACTCAACGTAAAAAGCTCAATGTTGGCATACAGGTTGATTCTAGGGTGTAGAGTTTCGATAAGAAAGGATTTTTCGAAATTCCAGTTCCAAAGGATTGAAACCACCTTTCAAATAGTACAATATTTTTTATTTAAAAAACGGTCAAGTTTCCGAAAAAACGCTTAAACACGTATATTTTATTTTGTTTATTTACATATTTTAAAATTTCTTAAAAATGTATACAGGGTGTTTCGAAAAATCTGGTCATTGATTAATCACGATCCTGCTTAAAGCGCTTGACGTAAAAAGCTGATTTTTGGAAAACGGATTGACTTTAGGGTGTAGAGGTTTGATAAAAAGGGATTTTTCGAAATTCGAATTCTAAGGGGGTGAAACCACCCCTCAAATATTAGAATATTTTTTATTTAAAAACCGGTGAGTTTTTCGGAAAAACTCTTAAACACGTATATATTTTATTTTGTTGTTTTACATATTTTAAGATTTTTTAAAAATTTATACAGTGTGTTTAATAAAATGTGACTATTGAGTAATCACAAAACTGCTTGATGTTTAAAGCTGATTTTTGGTAAACGGATTTACTGTGGGGTGTAGAGGTTCGATAAGGAGGGGTTTCTCGATTCTCAAATTCCAAGACGCCCCTCAAATCTTACAATATTTGTTATTTAAAAAACGGTTAGTCTTTCGGGAAAACGCTTGGACACGCATAATTTATTTTGTTTTTTACATATTTTGAAATTTTTTAAAAAATCATACAGGGTGTTCCAAAAAATTGGGTATAATTGATTAACCACGATTCTGCTTAAACTGCTTGACATAAAGAACTTATTTTTGGTAAATGGATTTTTCGAAAGTCAAGTTCCAACGAGATTAAACTACCCCTCAAATATTACTAAGTTATACAGGGTGTCCCAGAAATAAGCGCAAATATTTTAAGGGGTGGTAAATCTCGATAAAAGAAACATATTTTTCCTCTATCGTTTTTCGATTTAAGTCCAAAATAACGGAGTTATTTTACTTTGAAAATTTCCAAAAAAAATTATTTTTTGCAAAAATTTTGAGAACCACTGGATCTTTTCTGGATTTTGTTTCTTGTAATTTTAATCTACTACCTATGTTGCCATATTATCAAGAAATTTTGTTTTTTAACTAAAAACTATAAAAAATTCCAAAATTTTTTTTTTGAAAATTCGGATTTTTTTGCGAAAAAACCCTCTTAGGCGTGTTTCTGGGGTTGAACTATACTACCAGTTAAAATATTTGCACTTACTTATGGGACACCCTGTATAATAATATCGCCATATTGTTTTCTCTCATGCTGACATAATTGTGAGAAAATTTTATCCAGTTTGTATGTTCGACAATTCGACGCGAACGAAGTCGCGTGTACACCGCTAGTTAATATATAAAACAGCCAATCGACGGCTGTCTAATAAATAGGATGTTACTACTTACCACGCTTCTGGTTTTCTAAGGGCAGTGGCATTAAGGGCGGTTGGCCGTTTTTTGCCAAGTAGGCTATGCTGCGCTTGTAGTTAGAGTCATCGTCTTGTTCGGGTGGGTTCTTGTACCAAGTACCAGCTCTGGCCAGCGCTTCAAGGTTACGTTTGTGTTCGTCAGGTAGATTACTCCAGGCAGCTAAATAAGCCAAATCTCTGTAAAAGTAATATTCTTCTTATCTTTTTTATTTAATTTAGTTTATTGTTACCTTCTAAACGCCCTCTCATCTAAGTCCTGCAGTTTTCGTAATAATTGGCGTCTCAAAGCTTGAACTTGTATGGAATCGTTTTCGTCAGGATTGAGTAAGACTCGTAGAGTGTCTGATATTTCACTATCACAGGAACTGTCCCCGTAAACCTAATAAATATTACAGTAATACAGGGTCCTACAACAGGGTGTTGGGAATCTATAGTTTCTACAGGGTCCTGCAATAGTGCGTCGGGCTCCTAGAATAAAAAACTTGAGAATTTTGTTTAACTGCAAACCTATTATACAGGGTGTCCCAGAAATAAGTGCAAGTATTTTAAGGAGCGGTATATCTCGATAAAAGAAACATATTTTCTCTTTATTGTTTTTCAAATAAGTCCAAAATAACGGAGTTATTTTACTTTGAAAATTTTGAAAAAAAAAATATTTTTTGCTAAAATTTTGAGAACCACTCGATCTTTTCAGGATTTTCTTTCTTGTAAATTTAATCTACTACCTATGTTGCCATATTATCAAGAAATTATGTTTTTTAACTAAAAACTCAAAAAGAAAATTCCAAAAATTTTTCCAAAAATTTTTTTTTGCGAATTTCCAATTTTTTTTTGCGAAAAAACCTCATAGGCGTGTTTCTGGGGTGTGAACTATATTCCCAGTTAAAATACTTGCACTTATTTCTGGGACACCCTGTATATACGAGGAAGTATTTCAGAAAAATATTTTAACATCTACAAAGTGGTTCAAAAAGTGTTAGTGGATCGGGGCGATTTTTTTCTCAAAATTTCCTGAAATTTTTAAAATTACCAAAATTTAAAAAATCTTTAAATTTTTCTTTCTAGGAATGGTTAAAAAATTAACATTTTTTGTATTTAAAGTATTTCAAAATTTTTAATGGTTTTGCAGATACACACGTATTATATGGCTCTTTCAACGGTAAAATACGAGAGAAAAATTGGGTGGCTTTGATAAAAATTTACTGTGGAAAATGCCATACGAAATATAAATCCGCGAATATCGGCGAAACCGTTAAAAATTTTGAAATACTCTAAATACAGAAAATGTCCATTTTTAATTCTCCATCTAATGAAATAATAATATACAGGGTGTTCCATTTAAAGAACAAAGAAAAAATATTTTATATTTTAGAATGTTTGGCGTAGAGTTTTGAACATCCTGTATGATTTACGATTACTATATTTATAGAAAAGTAAGTACAGAGTATCTGAAGTAAATACCTAGTATAGTTTTCATTTCAACAGAGTTCTTGTATTTTAATATTTTTTCAAGAAACGCTGAAAAATATATACTTTTTATTTATTTATTAAACTATTGAAATATATTTACTCATATTTTAGGATTATGTAAACTCGTCTAAAAGGGCGCCAAAAATGCAATATTATACAGAGTGTTCCATTTAAAAAAATCAACCCGATTCACACACACTTTTTTGAGCCATACTGTAGAAGTTAAAATATTTTCCTGAAATACATCCTAGTACATACTTTATGTTTGCACTTGAACAAAATTCCCACTATTTTCGGACACTGTATAATAAAGGACTTAGAGGTTTTTAAGGCGTATTTCTAGGCTTCTTTTGTTTTGATAAAAAACCCTAATTTATATATTAGGGCTTTATTGCCATTTTTTATATTAAGGCTTTTTAAAGTATCATTACCCCGAATCTCTGTTAAATCGTTAAAAAGATAGTGATACTTTTTATACAAACAATGTTGATATTTTAATTTCATTACTACTTAATTTTAACTGATGTTTTCTAATAGATTATTTAAATCTTTAAGGTCTGTTACAAAATTTCTTCTTGGTACCCATATTAAAACTCTTTAAAACCAATTAGTTCAAGAGCATCGAAAAAGGTCGAAAAATAAAAGTCTTATTTTTCAAAGGCATTTTAGTTCTTTTATTAAGCCAGACTTAAAAGAAAAGCAATAAAAATCTCGACGAGTATTTGAGAGGAGGGAAACTTATTTTGTAATTAGTTACCATCAAAAAGCGTCTTAAATATAAGGTTTTCTAAAAACGAAAATTAATAATCTCTGAAATTAAATTGTTAAAATTTAAAATATAATGATAATTTTGTATAAATTTGAACCTGCTTAAGACTATTTCCAGCAGCACCTAATCTTTTAAAATTAAAATTAAGTGCTGTTCGTTGACAAGCGCACCACTTAAGAACGGGATAACTCGATTTAGGATGTTTTATAAATAAAATATTCTGTAGTACGGATTTTGAATTAAAACAGGCAAAGTTGTCTGGAGAATTAGAAAGTTTGAGATAATTTAAAAGTGCTTATTTCTATAAATTAAAGAATCACGTATGATCAATTTTATCGATAAATATAATATTTATATTTTATACAGTTTCCTTTTAGCCTGTTAAAAATTTAAGAAAAAGTTATAAAAAAACTTAAAATATAGTAATTTTTATGGATTTTGTGACCATAACTCATGAACGTATGATACCCCTTTTGTGTCGGAAAAGAATCTGTATTCGAAAGACGCAATGGTAATTTCAATTATTAAAATTTATGAAGGTTAATATTAAGTTCAATATTTAGTCGTATACGTATGATTAGATATTATATTTCCTCAGTTCTTTGGTTTTGAAAGTTGGATACTTAATCCTACTCTAGAAAGAAATTTGGAAGCCTTTAAAATGTATTTGTACAGAAGGGTTATTCGCAGAATATGGGTACAAAAAGTAACAAACGAAGAAGTTCTCAGGCGTATGAAATAACAAAAAGAACAATTAACAGTAAAGCTCAAAAAAGGAGCTATACAGGGTGAGTATTAAATAAGTGCAAATATTTTCAGGCTGGTAGATCTCCATAAAAGAAACATATTTTTTTTACCGTTTTTCAAGTAACTCCAAAATAACCGAGTTTTTTTGAAAATTTAAGAAAAAAATTTGATTTTTTGGTTAAATTTTGAGAACCACCGTATCTTTTCTGGATTTTCTTTCAAATTTTTTTTTAAAGAATTTCCAATTAAAAAAACCTCATAGACTGGGATCGAAATATGCTACCCCTAAAACTATTTGCACTTATTAAAGACTCACCCTGTATATCTTTATTTTTATTTTTTCCATGTAAATGTCGATTTTCTTTACTTTGACTTAGGGTTGCCAACCGTCCCCTATTCCAGAGGACACTCCTCTTTTTGATCTGTCCTCCTTGAAAAAATCCTCTTTTTTTACATACCAAACTCAAAATCTAAAAAATTTTCGTGTATCGCCACAATGCTTTAAAAATTGTTAAGCTGTCTTTCGCTACTCCCACTCGTTTGCACAGAAAAGAAGTCAAAGAAATATTTATGTAAAAGAAATATTTGTGAAAGCGATAAACGTGTTTAACTATTTTATGTTTACTTATTGTTGGCTAATGTTTTGAAAAAAAGTTTTGTTGAAAATGGTTTGTTTTATTTTAACAAGTTTTGTGTATAAATATTGTTAAGAAAGTAAGAAAGAGCATCAATCGCATACCATTGACACAACTGTTGAAAATTTTAGACATTTAGGCGAGGGGTCCCCTATCTTTATTTTGAAAGTTGGCAACCCTACTTTAACTCCGCCTGTCATAAGCGATCTATTTATCTTGTATCATAGTTCAGAATTCATATTTTAGACCTTTTTAGCTAATTTTAGTCTTTGACTTATATTTTTATTTAAATGTTCATCTTCTTTGCTTCGACTCCATCTGGTATAAGCGTTTTTTTTATCTTGTATAACAGTTCATTATACATATTGTTAGCCCCCTTTAGCTGATTGTAGTCCGTTAATGCCTTCTTTAGTTTTTTTAGTTGCCACTTTTAGTTGCATTTCTTCTTAGTTGCTTTTTTATTACCTTCCTTTATTAGTCTCAAAGGTTTTTTTCAGTTGTTGTAGGTAGAGTTTTTTTAAATTTTTTTTTGGATTATTTATTAAATGTTTGTTCCAAATTTGCAAAACTGAAAACATATTGTCGTTTATCGTTATAAATCCATAAATTTAAAATATCGCCAGACGAAGCGTCCTAATGAACTTGCCTTTTAGAAATGGTTTCTCGATGTAATTCGATTGTAAGCCCCATCAACTGCACGGCATAATTTATCATCGACACGAACCTATTCTGTACAGATATTAATGTCAGTATCACGCTATACCAACAAAATCAATTTTCGTTTGCGATAAAAGAAAAAAAGACGTAATTAGTTGACGTAACATTATAGGCATTCGGTGATGCCTATTGTGTGATGTGTTCTAAGTAATATTTATTCCATTATGGCAAGTTTTCTTAAAAACACTGCTGAATCAGAAAATTAAAAACTATCTTTTTTTGTAAAATGAGTTACAATATAAGCAGAAAACACCTGCTTAGTGGCTCTTTCCTTGTAAATCATTTTTTTTTCAAGGGTCACAAAGGTATTAATTTTTGCGACGTGATTGACAATATCAAAGGACAATATAAAAAAGTCATTTTAACGCCTAGACAAAAAAGTTGCGTACATCAAACTTGCGTAATCAGAGTTTCTCGATATATAATTACATACAAGTTATTACTTTTAAATCTTTTTACATGAACGTTTGAAATTATTTAAAAAATTACTTGTAGCGTTTGGTAAAATTCGGAAATAAATAAAAAGTGCCCGGTGGCGAGACATCTTTCGTCTACCGATCTAAAGGTTCTGAGTTTGAATCTTCCAGCCGGTAGTTTATCAGCTGAGTATTTTTAATAAAATGAAAATAGTTTGGGTACCTAGGTTGGTACTTGGGATTCACAATTCTGAGGTAACAATAGGCGGTTGAAGCGTAGTCCTAGCCATATTACCTTCCTTGTATACAGGAAGGTTTTAACAGCGTTAGCAGGCTCTAGCAGGGCAAGTTGTACCTTTTCCAATGCGTTAAACGCTATGCCATTCTGGCGTTTACATGTATAGGAGTGAATCGCTATGGCAATCTAGTAAGTCGGAGAGAGCAAAAATGCCAAGTATTTATTGCATAACCACTTAATCCGACGCTAGATTTCATACGCTTGGGAAAATACTTGGTCTTCTGTCTTTATTCAGTACGTATTAGAGTATATCTTATTTTTCAAAGTGTGTTGACCGTACTCTTCGTTCACAAGAAAATCGGCACCCAATGCCAGAAATGCCCATCTTAGTATACAGACGCTATTGTTATTACGAATAAAGAAAAATATATTCAAAACGGCTAAATTTAAGTATATTTAGAACAGTCTATTTAAACCACACTCTGGTGAAATGTTTCTTTTTTTGAATAGGTATAGGATTTTCCTGATTATTCCACAAATGTGATCTTCGATTTGAAAAAAACTCTATTGTGTTATTTCCATCCCAGCTGCATAACGTAGCTATAAATAAAAAAAACGAATCAGTCGTGTATCTACCGTTGGAATTTCGAATTACGGTCTTGCATTCATAACAAAAATTGAATCGAAAAAAGTACAGTTTTTGGGAATTTTCATATTTTCCGAGAAACTTTGCTAATTTTATGTTTCCATTCAAAAACTTTTTAACGTGGTCCATAATAATAATAGAAATGTTAAAAGAAAGAATCAAAATTGGTTAAATATTTTCAAATAAGAAGTTTGCAACAAAAAAGGAAGAAGAACCTAATCAAACAACATTTGATTTTTATTTAGAATAAATAGTAAGTTTTGTTACTATTTGGAACGAAATTTGTTGGCAATAACCAAGAAAGACCGTAAAAGAGTAGCATGGATACGATAAAAGACCCAGATAATAGATGTCATTCACAGAATCAAATCCCTCAAGTGGCAATGGGCAGGACACCTGGCAAGAAGGACGGACAGATGGACCACAAAAATTACAGCATGGTACCCACGAGGAATTAAGAGACCTAGAGGTAGACCAAACCTGAGATGGGACCGTGATATTAGAAAATTAGCACGGATAACTTGGGTCCGCATAGCCAACAATAGACAACAATGGGCTCAAGTACAAAAAGAGTATCTAAACATATGAGGAAGGCTATACCATAATTTAAAATGGCTGAATAAGCTGAGAATGATGATGATGATGATGATATAGTAATTATTTAATTAATAATTCTGCATAACGCAACTAAGTGAGAAAGTGTTAGCTATAGGTGAAGAGATACACATGATTTTTGTAGACCTAACCAAAGCGTATGACTCTATCCCAATAAAACAACTTTTTCACGTACTCGACCGGTCACCAATAAATATTACCCTAATAAAAGCAATAAAGGAAATCTACAAAAACCCGCTAGCACGAGTTAAAATTGGAGCCGAACTCACAACATCATTTAATATAAGTAAGGGCCTCCGACAAGGATGTGGTCTATCTCCGATTTTATTCAATATTTACTTGGATGCAGCATTGGAACAATGGAGACGAAAATGTAGTGGAATGGGCACTCGAAAATAGAACCATATACCATTCACTACGCCGACGATCAAGTAATACTGGCCCGAGATGTAGATGACATTGAGTACATGTTTAGAAAATTAAATGAGGAGTTTGATAGATGGGGTCTACAAATAAATTTTAAAAAGACAGAATATTTATGCGTGGGCAACAAAGGACAAGACCTAGAAATGGAAAACGGAAACAAAATAAAATCATGTACTGAATTCACATACCTAGGTACTAACATACATAATAATGGAAAAAGCGACAATACACTCATTCTGCATATTAACCTCCTTTAGGTTTTTGTGGAAAATGTCATTGTACCTTTTGAGTTGTCCACCCGGCCTCCTCTTACCGTCTAAAAGCTTACCGTAAAGCAGAGATTTTGGTATGCGGTTTTCTTGCATTCTGCATACGTGACCAGCCCATCTTAAGCGCGATTTTGTAATCATGACTCCAATACTCTCGCAGTTAGCTTTTTCAAGGACCGATACGTTTGAGACAATGGAACAATCGGATTCTTAAGAGTTGTCTAAGGTGTCTTTGATAACAACATGTTTAATGCGTTTATGTGTCGGCGGTACGGCACCCAGGTATCGCTCCCATATAACATGGTGGGGATTATAATTGCTCGGTATACTGCAAGTTTTGTTTTTATACTCAAATCATGATTGTAGAAAATCCTGTCTTTTAACTTCCAGAATGCTCTTGAGGCGCTGCTAATCCTGTGCTGAATTTCAAAGTCAATATTGACCTTTTCCGAAATCAAACTGCCGAGGTAATTGAATTCCGTAACATATTTCAGTAGTTCTTCTCCGATTTTTATAGCATTGTTGTGATCTTCCGGGGGATTGAACATGATTTTGGTTTTGTCAATATTTAGCTTAAGGCCCAAAGCCTCGTATGCCCAGGTATATGTGTTCAACATTTCTTGAAACGTTTTTGCAACTAGAGAGCACTCATCAGCGTATTGAAGTTCTGTGATGAATTTTGTACGTGTTTTTGCCCTGAGTCTTTTTATGTTGAACAGACCGCCGTCGTGTCGTATCTATATCTAATGCCCAATCCTCTCTCCTGCATTTTGATGTCCACTATAATGGAGAGCGCTGCCATGAATATGTTGAATAGGAGAGGCGCTAAGACACATCCCTGCCTAACTTCTGTATTGGTTAGGAAGGGATCGCTCAGTGATCCAAGATAGTGACACTCTTGACTTGTTGTTATGGAGGCTTTTACACACTGTAAGAAATTTGTTGGTACTCCGAACTTTTTTTTATATATATTATACTTTATTTGTTTTAAGCTGTGAAGGAGGAATATAAAAATGTTCTAGCTATGTTATTTTATAGCAAATTAGATTAAAATAAGATTACCCCCACATACAGTATCCATAGTTAATTGTTTTCATAAAATTGAGGATTTTATTACATTACTTCCGAAATATTATTGGGAAATTTAATTTTATGCATGAATATTTTAGTAAATTAATTATAGAGTCAAATTAATTTAAAATATCAAAATAAACTAATATTTATGTTAACATTAAATATTAAATTCTCCGTTGCAACTCGACAATGTCGACAGCTGCTAAATACAATTAATTTGCTAATAAAAAAATTAGTTAAATAGGTTTAGCGAATAAAATTAATTTTCTAATGTTTATTTAACTATTGTTTATCTCGATAATTTAATAAATATATATTTTTGGGCATATACATATTTAATAAATTCCACTAAATTTATTACAGTTTTAATAAGGAAAAGCAAATATAATAAAATCATGAACATTCAGGTGTAAAAATACAGTCGAAAAAGAAATCAGTGAAAAATTAATCAAAATGAAATCACTGAAAAAATAAACCCTAAAGTGGATTGTAAGTTGCAATTTCATTTTTGCTGATATAAAGTTTGCTATCTCCTGAAGAATATTTTTTTTATGTTTTTTTATGTACTTTACATATTTATAAAAATGTTATGCGGCTATTATGCTATTTGCAGATGATATTACATGTTAAAAATGTCAGTCAATGACACGTCTCAAAATTACTTATAAACAAGTTTTTTGTAACAACAAATTTATTTTTCCCAAATATTTCTAGAAAATTCTACTAGAAAAAGTAACAAGTTTGGAGAATAGTTTTTCATCATTTTTAGAGTGTTTTTTATAATAATTTTTAGTGTTGTTATTTTCGGAACCTTAATTCCTTCAATATTCCTGTTATATTAATATATTCCATTCCATAGGTGGTTTATGAAAATAATCTAATCTTATTCTAATTAGTTAACAATATTTTTATATTTTTTTTCAAAATAATACGATCAGAAATTATTTGAATAATTTCCCCAATTTCTGTCATCCCATGCTTGTTTGTGGCACATATTGTCTATCTATTAAGTAATGAAACTTCATTGTTGCTAATTAGAAATTGAGTGACAGATAGGCTGTGTGTAATTTAGTTTCCTCGTCTAAAGCGGCTTTGTTTCTATATAGTAACATTAAATGTCAGACATTAAATACTTGCAATATTGGTTGTCAGTAAATTTCAAAATAATGTTTTATTCATATTTTTTCATTTACAAAAAGTCCTCAATTTTTTACATTATTATTTACCTATTGAAAAAAAACAGCTTCAGTGTTTACATCAATTATATATTATATTATTACTTAAAAAAATAAATGTAAACAACTAACTAGCAGCAAAATAGAACTAGTTAGAACAGAATTAAATTAAAATTATTTTTAAAAGTAATTAATTTTCTGTTTTAATAAAGATAAAACAGAAAAATTATTTTAAAAATGTTTACCATTTCTCCCATATTCAAATTAAAAATAAATTATAAAAAAAAACAATTTTCTATAAAGCAGGTCTTTGAAAGCAACATGAAAAAGAAGCTCTTACTTATTTTTAAGGAGTATTTACGAATAAATTTGCATAAATGGCAGTTCTAATTACACTTTTACCATGTTATGAAGTTTTTTAATCAGACTAAAAAGAAGGGGTAAGAAGTTCCGAGAATTAAGGAGCAGCATTTCAATTAATTAATAAGGAAAGTTGAATTTTCTTATTCATAGTATACTAAGAAACCTTTTAATTAGTATAAGCACAGAATATTTGAAATAATAAAAATGAAACTTTCATGCAATTATTATTTTATTAAATTTAAAGAATTTAAAATAAAACAAAGTTTACTTCATTTAATGAAAAACTTTAAATGTATGCAGCTAAAGCTATTGTCGATTGTTAAAGACACAACTAACGGCATTCAAGACACTGAACACGATAATATAACAATACAGACCGGAAAAACAATACAAAAATGAAAAAAAAATCAATTTCATTTTAGCTTAAGCTAGATTTTTTCTGGATTCTTATTCAGCTTTTCCATTCTTTTTTTTTCAATTGAAAATATTCAATTTACTTGTTTCCATTGTGACAGTATAATAAGTAAGAAAAAGAATCAAATTGGTTGTTTTTTACCTTCAGTTATGATCAAGAGTAAATACCGAAATAATGATGTTTGTATAATGGAAAATGTGACTTTTTTATATATCTCGTTTTAATAGAAAAATAATTTCAGGGAAATATCGAAAGAACACGAAGAAAGAATTATATTCTTAAGTTTTATTGCAAATTTATATTTTTCCTCAAAATGTTCAATTTATCGAAGAACTTTAACATGCTTATTCTTAAAAAAAAAGCACTTTTCAAATGAATAGTTTAAAAAATTAAACTAAACAAGTCTGTCCAGCCATCCTGAAGAGATGGCTTATTAATTATTGTTGCAATTGATTAGATTCACGGATGAAATACCGATATTAAAGCCCTCTGGATAGTTGAGTGTCGTTTTCACCAAGCAAAGTATGTTTACAAGAGCACAGAAACACTTTGATCTTTCCGTCTGACGACAAGACATTTCGTTGTTGACAAAGTCTGTGTAGCTGGTGAGCTAAGATATCCAAAATTCCTTATTTTGGAAACTTTAGAGTCTCTGTTTTGTAGTGGTTTTGTCCGTTTGGCAAAAATCTGCATTTAGATAACTAGCGATACACTGTTTTACGACTCAGGTAAGATTTTAATAGACAATGACAGAAAAAAGGCAGATGACGTCCATACCACTCCATACTAATCCATTTATTTCATTAAAAAAATTTCTAATATTTTTTAGGTTAACTATGGATTGGTTTAATATACAGGGTGTCCCAGGCTGAGCGTACATTAAAAATTTCTAGAGAACCACAATATTTAGATCGGAGATTTTTTGCACATCATTGTTTTACAACGAGATCTATCAATTAAAAATAGTTTCAGTATGGCGGCACTTCCGGAAATACCGGAAGTTTACAGCAACTTTCTTATTTTAAACAGATGCCCCCATTTTTTATTACATACCTAAATTCTCTGTAAAATCCTATGAATATTGATGTTAAACACTCTATACCTAACATTAGCCGTTTTTGAGGAAAAAAAATATTTAAAATTTTTGGACTAAAAAACTACCTGTCAAAAAAATTTGTATAGCCTGAAAGTCAAATTTAGTAATTACAACAGCTACTGTGGCATAAAGAGAAGACATGTAGCTATCTATTTAAATAATTCAATTGTTCCCACACACACAAATGTCATATAATAATGGCGGTAGCTATCATGGAATTGAGCGATTAAAAAATTATCATAAATCATTTTTTTCAAATGGGAACCCACTTTTTTTATTTCACTAGTGAAAAGGTTTTTCAATTCGTTACTTTTTAACTATACATGTTCCTATACCTAAAATAAATCGTTTTTAAGTTATTTAACATTTAGTTTGAAAACGTATGTTTTTCTTGGTTTTATCTAGCTTCCTTTGACATTAGTGACAAATATAGACAAATATATCTCGCATTTTTGCTCTTTAGTGATATCTAATAGTTGATATTAATTATTAATAATATACCGTATGATTACCAAAGTTGACTTGGAAATGATAGTCGATAACATACTGCTTTTTGAACAAAGTGTCACAATATGACATGGCTAGATATATTGTTTTACATCACTTGACGTTTAAAGTCATAGACTACTCGTTAAAATCAAGAAAAATATTCTCTTTAAAACTAAATCTTAAATAACTCAATAACGATTTATTTTAAGTATAGGAACATGTAAAGTCAAAAAGTAACGAATTGATGCAAAGCCTTTTCATTAGTGAAATAAAAAAAGGGTTTGCATTTAAAAGAAATGATTTATGATAATTTTTTAATCGTTCAATTCCATGACAGCTGCGGCCATTATTATGTGACATTCGAACAATTTAATTTATGAAATAGATATCTACATGTCTTTTCTTTATGGCACAGTGGCTGTGGTAATCACTAAATTTAACATTTAGACTATACACATATTTTGCACAGGCAGTTTTCTTCGTCCAAAAATGGTTAAATATTTTTTTCTCAAAAACGGTTAATATTAGGTATAGAGTGTTTGATATAAAAATTCATCAAATTTTACAGAATATTTAAGTATGTAATAAAATATAGGGGCACCCATTTAAAATAAGAAAGTTGCTGTCAACTCCCGGTATTTTTGGAAGTGCCGCCATATTGAAAATATTTTTAATTGATAGATCTCGTTGTAAAACAATTATGTGCAAAAAATCTCCGATCTAGATATCGTAGTTCTCTAGAAACTTCTAATGCACGCTCAGCCTGGGATACCCTGTATAAATCCGTCATATGCAGACTGTTTGTTGTTTTTAACCAGTATTGGTTTATTTTAAAAATGATCATATTGAACATGATTGGAGTGACGGAACGATGTACGACGCATGGAAGCAGATGCGTTGGAAAAAGTGGAGAAAAATGGAGAGAAAATTAAGTATAGACCCAGCGCACAGTATAATATGTCTATGTTTCCGGTGTTTTAAGGTATTTTTTTTAAACGAAACTATATAGTAATAAATTTACAACCGAATTCAAATAAAACGTTCGTGCAGTAACATTCGTTACCTCACAGAAGATTACGCGAAATACAAATTGAGAATCCAAATCCTGCAGCGCTTTTAATTGATTTAACTTCCCGATACCTATATTTAGGTAGCAATCCTGTTAAAAGCTAACAATATATCAAGCCAGTTGTAAATATAGCTAGCTTTGTAAAATCACTTTCAGTAATTAGTATTTGAAATCGTGTGTTATTTTTTTTTTGTTTTATTTTAAAAAGTTAATTCTGATAAAAATAATTGGCAACAAATGACCTTAGAGTATACTATAATCAGATTATTGCTAATATTTCAACCGAGGTGTAAATTTAGCTAGAAATTACTTTCATTAATTAATATTTGAAACTGTACGAGTTTATTTTTGATAAAATAAAAGTTTAAAAATTTTATTTTTCAATTTGACAATTAAGGGAAACGATATAGAATATACCATAAAAATATTTTATTTTTAAATTTATAGTGAATACATATTTGATAAAACTTAACTTTGTTGGTTTAATCGAAAGCAGTAGATAATAATAATAGCTCCTGTACATAGTGTTTAGCGCCTTGGGAGTAAGCAAGGTACAGCTTGACATGCTAGAGCCCATAGAGCTAGAGCCACTCGGTATACAAAGAAGGTAATGTAGTTCTACGCTTCAACCGCCTATTATTACCTAAGGATTGTGGTTCCTAAGTACTCATTTCAAGGCTGAGTCAACCTAGGTACCCAAACTATTTTTATTAAAAATAGTCGGCTAACGAAATGCCTGCTACAGGATTCGAAACCACACCCTCTAGATTGATAGATGAGTGGTGTAGAGCTGTACCTCTACGCCACAGGGCACCATTTTTTTCTTTTTTTTTGGTGGGGTGAGTTTTAAGTAACTGCAAATATTTTCAGAGCTGGTAGATCTCGATAAAAATATATTTGCCCTTTTTTACAAGTCTAAAAAAGTCGAGTTATTTTACTTTGAAAATTAAAAAAACAAATTTTTTTTCTTAATTTTGAGAACCACCAGTTTTTTTTTCATTTCTCTAAATTTATTCTACTACTTATAATATTATCAAGATTGCGCTTTTTAGCTGAAAATTTAATAATTGTCCAATTATTTTGACGAAAAACTTCATAAACTTAAGCTTGATTTTCATGCGTCCGTTATCCGTTGATACGATGGTCCGATATTAACTTTATACTTACTTTATTTTTTTATTACTTTTTTTTTAAATGGAACACCCTGTATATAATTGCATTTTTGGCTTCCTTTCAGATCACTTTACATAACCCTAAGATATGAATAAATATATTTCGATAGTTTCAGAGATATTAAAAAATAAATAAAAAATATTTATTTTTCAGCCATTCTTAAAAAAATTATTAAAAATACAAGAACTGTTCTGAAATCAAAACATATTAGGTATTTACTTTAGATAGTCTGTTCTTACATTGTTATAAATATAGTAATCGTATATCATACAGGATGTTCAATATTCTACGCCAAACTTTCTAAAATATAAAATAATTTTTCTTTGTTATTTTAAATGGAACACCCTGTATATTATTTTTTTATTAGATGGAGAGTTAAAAAATGAACATTTTTTGTATTTAGAGTATTTCAAAATTTTGAACGGTTTCGCAGATACGCGCAGTATTATTTCATATGGTGCTTTCAATGGTAAAATATGAGAGAAAAATCATTGGGTGGCTTTGATAAAAATTTACTGAGGAAAATGCCATATGAAATATAAAACCGCAAATATCTGCGAAACTGTTAAAAATTTTGAAATACTTTAAATACAAAAAATGTTCATTTTTTAAGTCTCCGTCTATTGAAAAAATAATATACAGGGTGTTCCATTTAAAAAAACGAGGAAAAATTATTTTATATTTTAGAAAGTTTGGCGCAGAATTTTGAACATTTTGTATAATTTACGATTTTCATATTTATAGCAAAGTAAATACAGACCATCCAAAGTAAATACCTAATATAGTTTTGATTTCAGGACAGTTCTTGTATTTTTAATATTTTTTTTAAGAAGAGCTGAAAAATACATATTTTTTATTTATTTTTTAATATCTCTGAAACTATCAAAATATATTTATTCATATCTTAGGGTTATGTAAAGTGATCTGAAAGGAAATGCAATAATATACAGGGTATTCCATTTAAAAAAAATCATCAAGGTCCACTCACACTTTTTTGAGCCATCCTATAGAAGTTAAAATATTTTCTTGAAATACATCCTGGCATATACTTTAGGTTCGCTCTTAAACAAAATTCTCAAGTTTTTTATTCTAGGAACTACAGATGCCCGACTCACTATTACCGGACCCTGTATAGTAATTTATTTCTCTGAAACTATCGAGACAGATTTAATAAGAACCGATTAAAAGATTATTTAAGTAGATCAGAAAGGAACCCGAAATTGCAATACTATACAGGGTGTTCCATTTATAAAAATCCACCCTCGCAAACTAACACTTTTTTGAGACACCCTGTACGTTCCCGTACGAAATCCTTAAGTTTTTTAATATATTAACAATAGATATTCGACACGCTGTTGCAGAACCCTTTGTATAATAAAATTCTTAATATATTCTCTATGTCTAAAAGTAGTTTTGTATATAACAATATATTTTTTCTTTTAATTTTTTTACAACTATTTATTTCTATTAATATTCTTCTAATCAAATTAAAACTTCGTTTATCTTTCTTAAACTAACCTAACTTATAAACATGCAATTACTAAAAACTCTAGAATCAACAGAACATTTCGACCTATTTTTCTATCCCCTCTCAAATCCACCGACTTACCTGACTGCACGCCACTAATAAAAAGCACAGCGTCACGTTCAACAGCCCCAGGTTGCCCATCTCTCAAAACTATTGCCCGAAAAAAAAACGGAAGAATTGTGTAGTATATATCGACGATGTGCGCAAACTGTTGCTGCTGCCTGATGCAACACGTACCCTGGTGCAGAGGGCGTCTGTCCGCGTCGCGACGCCACCATCTGTTTTATAAGGGACGCGCCCCCGCATCCGACGCTGCGACCTAATATAGGGACTGAGGCCGGAAATCCGGCTTTTGAGGGCTTGGATTTCGAGGTAGAGTTCAAACACATCTAAGGAAGGGTTATTCGGCTTTAGGTCGAGGAAATTAACAGAATCTTGTAACAGAAATGATAGTTCCTTGATGAGAACATTTCTATTAAGAGTCCATTACGCCGTACTTTCGGGTCGCTCTCAGGGGTCGGGTAAAGCGGGTGTGTGGCCGAAGGAAATATATATTATATTTCAGAAATCTGCCTAAGGCTTAGCCCGATCTTGTCGTGTTAAGACAGACCCAAAATTCCAAACACACGTGCTTTGATTAAAGCTTGATTAAGGTTTGCAGAGCTTCAGCATTTGCCATAAAATAGCGAGCAATTTGATACAAAACCATATAAGTTATATATCACTGTAATCACAAAGCTTCAATCTATTTCCGTATAGTAACCGAATTTTAAGTTATGTCTTTAATAGTGAATTAAAGAATTTAATATAATATTGAATTCATTAACAAAATTAAAGATATAACATTGCATGAAGGTGAAATTTTGGTCTCCTTTGATGTATCTTCGTTGTTCCCAAGTGCTCCAATTCCACATACTTTAGGCTATTTGAAGGAATTACTGAACGCAAATGGTCTCGACAACAAAACTGTGATTGAATATATTGAGCTTACATCGTTATGTATGAAACAAAACTGTTTTCAATTTAATAACAACTTTTTTGAACAGCGGGAAGGTACAGCAATGGGTAATCCATTGTCTCCATTTTTGGCTAATTTATTCATGAGCAGGTTTGAAGTGGAAGCTAAGAATCAGTTTAAGTATTTTCCAAGAGTATGGGTTAGGTATGTGGATGATATTTTTGTTGTTTTTGACACACATTGAGACACCATAGATAATTTTATTTCTAAGTTAAATAATCGTTTTCCTTCCATTAAATTTACGCATGAAATTGAGAACAACGACAGATTACCATTTCTAGATGTATTAGTTATTAGAAATACTAATAATTGCGTGGAATTTGATATCTATAGGAAAAATACCACACGCTGATATATTCCTAATGAATCACATCATAGTGTTGAACATAAAATGGCTAGTTTAAATTTCTTAGTTCATAGATTACTTAGTTTCCCACTTTCCAACGAAAGAAATGAAATAGAAAGAGATTACATTAGGAATGTAGCTGAGTGTAATGGATATTCTCCTTCACTAGTTGATAAATTAATTAGAAAACGTAGGTATAGCTTAATGATTTCCTGAAAATTCGACTTTTCAAGTGGAGGAAGATACGTCTAAATATTTTTCGATACCGTTTGATAGAGAGTTATCCTGTGGTCTAAAAGTAATTTTTAAGAATGTCAATTATAAACTTGTGTATAGTGCTAATAATAAATTACAACAATTATTAGGCAATACAAAGGATAAAACACCTCCACTGGAAAGGTCGGGTATTTATGAAATTTCTTGTAAGATTGTAATCAGAAATATGTTGGGCAAACTAGAAGATCAATATTAACTAGATTTAAAGAACATTTAGCTCAGATAAGATATGGTAGACCGGATAAATCTTGCGTTGCCGAACATATTGTTGATAATGAACTTTGTATAGATCTTAATAATTTAAAATTAATTAAACAAGTCTCAAATTACAGGCAATTAGATGCATATGAAAGCATCAGAATTAATAAATGTAAAGATAGTATGAACAGAGTCAACGGTCCAATTCCTTCAAGTTCTTTGTTCCTACTACTCTAGTGGCGGAAATCTAACTGTTCAGGGTTGCCACAAGAAAATTTTTGATTGTGCAGAACTTGACCATAAAAATGTGTAGCATTGTGTAGCCACCCATGACCAATAATAGTAAACTATCCAAAAAGACTAAGAAAAAGACGTACGTTCACCAAATTTTTAAACATGGTGGTAAAACGAATGGAGTCTCACTTCCGCTCGTTTGTATACGTCAATATATTCATTTCCCATTTCATTTCCTCTCATGCCAGCAAATATTGCCATGACGTCAAAATTCATGTCGCGAAACTAACGATTTTATGGACAAATTAGACCGGTTAAAAAAGTCTGAATAAAAACTGTAAACAATTCAGGACTGTTTAATCGGCCAAATTTGTCCATAGAAACTGCAGTCCTTGCTGATATGAGAGGAAGTGAAATAGAAATTGAATATTATTCACGTATGCCAACGAGTAGAAGTGTGACTGAACTACAGTGACGTAATTGAGGCAGTGAAATTTGGCCAAAGTACGTGTTATGTATTATTTAAGGAATTAAACAGTCCTGTCTATTTACCGTTTTTGACTCGACCAATAGACGGTCCTTGATTCATGACCCAGTTCATACTCTGACATTTTACTGAACACCTGAACACTGATGACGGAAAATGATATTTGTCAGTTCAAAATTTAAAGTTCAGTTGTGGCCTCTTTTAATGTAACTTAGATAACTTAAAAGCAAAAAAAAAACAGCTTTTGTCAGCTAATTTACTGTTCTGGTATTATTTTTTATAAGAAATATGTAAATTCTCAAAATGTGTAGCACAGCCGATTGTGGTGTAGCTGTGCAATCATGGAAGAAAATGTGTAGCAAAATACACAATTGTGTAGCTTGTGGCAACCCTGTAACTGTTACGCTCAGTTGGCTTTGACTCGGTTGGCTAGATTTTACCACGCCCACTCGGTGCCCACTGAGCGAGTATATAAACGCTCAACTTGTAGATTGTACTTTAGTTTATAATCATCTGCTGATGATGCTAACATGGTTAGCGACACGCGCGGCCAGTGTAAAAGTAAAAGTGTTTTGGTGTATTGTGGTGATTTAGTGTTTTTATTTTGCTGTGTAACACCAAAGGTTCCAACCCTCAACTGTAATCTATGTCTTTATTTTCGAGAAAATTTAGTCCAAACATAAGGATTATTTTGTTGATGTTTAACCTTCAAAATCTTAAAAATAAAGAAGTTGTCTAAAAATGTGCTACAATACGGATATAGTATAATTCTTTATCCTTAATTTCTTTCTTCATTTGTGCAAAAATACCTAGCCAGTTTTACATAAAACGTTCAATGCCGAACGCTTATTTTGCTACTTTTTCGGACTAGTGAAATGGATTCTTAATTCCGGTCATTGAAAAGAATTATCAGGTTATTGAGTCTTCAGGTTCATCTTATCCAACACGGAGTTTAAAATATTCGAATATTTTCTAAATTTTTCTTTTCCTGAACACACAAGAAACGGATTATTATTTAACGGTATGGTATGTTAAAACTGTTACTTTGAAATAACAATTCTCAACGGTTGTTGCTTTCGGAAAATAACAGGTATGAATGTGAAATCTGAAGTGCAGCAACAGAAAATTGAAGTCTACTAAGCTCATAACAGTTGTTATGGCAATGACATAACAGTTTTGAAAATAAAAGGGCTTTGAAATTAATAATTGCTTCACCGCGAAGATTCGTTAGGTTTGCAATAGAAACAGGATTTAACACATTAGAAATGGGTTATTATTAAACGTTATATTATTTTAAATCTGTCATTTAGAAATTGCAACAGTTATTCATTTAGAAAAATATATAACAGGTTTTATTAATTATAATATAATAACGTTGGTGATAATAATATATACAATAGTTGGCATTTCCAAAAGAATAACAAGTCTGAAAATAACAGAGCACTTTGATAGCGCCTGCTTGCGATTTGATAACAGTGCGTTGATAACGACCGCTTGTGTATTGATATCGGTATTGTTGTATCTACGAATTTTTCTCAAAGCTAACAGCGCTTTCACATGCGACGGACCGTCCGTCGTGTTTTTTTCAAGATAACCGTTGGACGAACTCCGTCGGACGGAGCATATGCCCTCCTGTGAATTTATTCATATAAACTCATGGTACTTGCTCGAAGTTGCGGACGCTCCGTCGCGGACGCTCCGCTCCATCTGAAAACGCTGTTAGTGTACGTTTATACTGACACCGCTCGGCACTCGAGCGGTGAGCTTTGCTTTTTCTCAGTTTTTTCTTAGCCATTAGAAGACCAAATTACGTTGGTAAATCAGAATTTTCTCTCTTAAGTTGTTATTTTTAGAAATAACAGAAATTCTGAAATTTTCTAGGAATAACAGTTCTCTCTACCTCTAATTCTAATGTCCTTACTGTTCTCCTCGTCTATATTAGTAAAACTTATTTTTATATGAATATTTTAAAAAGAACAGCTTAATTCTCAATAAAGTACCCATTTACTAAATTGTCATCCAAAAATAACGGCGGCATTTTGACTTGGAAATGACCATTGACGACATTACTTATGTAATTTTACATATAAAATAACAGCGATCTTTATTTCCATTCCAAACTCTAACATCGTTTTTTTTCAATCGTATTATTGTATTCTGAATTTAATCAATCGCACTAGCGTGCCATGGTTATTAAGTAAAAAATACTGAACACAAAATAACAGGCAGATGGAGGAACAGGACATATATTCATTTTTTTTTCAAATTTAAATTTTTTATACATTCACAGTTTGGAAATATAGCATTAACAATAAAATATTACTAATTATTAATTATTTATTTTACCATTTTATATTTTTGTATGAATAGTATGTCTCTCCAAACCAAACCAATTTCAATATTCTTTTATATATTTGTTTATTGTTTATAAACTTATATTGAACACTTTTATCACTAATATTTTTGCACTTTAGGTGACTTCTTATATGAACCATAAATTAGAGGAATAAAAATTTGAAGCTCCCTCAATATCAGCTTGTTAGTTGAAAAATAAATCATTATTAAGTGCATCTCTGTGGAGACATAAAAATATCATTCGGGGAAATTGGATATCAATTATACGCGTTTATGATGTTTACTTAGTAAGTTAACTTGAATCAGTAACTATTTAATACAAAAATGTAAATTTATTAGAAATATTAATTATGATGTGAAAAAAATATATAATGGGCTCTTTCACAAAAAATAAAATACCCAATTCAAGGACAAAATCTGAAATAGAAGACTATTTTCAGTATATTTATCCAAAAAAAATAGTTCCATGACATGGAATAATTTTTTTATAGGCCCTCAAAATTGCTTTAATTTGAAATAATTTTAAAGCGCCAATTGATGACGTATGAAAAATACGCCCAATCATATTGCAGAACCGTGCTCGTGCGCCACTCAACAACTGGCAACATTGCGATTTGATTTGACCAGCACCACCTCAACTCAAGGTCAATCAACATGATATGGGCAAGGCTAATATGGCGGCGAAGGCAGCGCATTATTAAATTGTTTACCTTTGAACTGAAAATCCGGTAGTAGTTCTCGTTCCGATTGCATACCAGAAATAATTAATTATCTCTAGTTTGTTGTGCTTCTGCAACACGTTTGTTTAGTTCTTAGTGTTCAGTGCATGGTATGATCAGAAAATTGTGATAAAATAACAGTGTAATAAAAATCCAAACCAGACATTCCACATAGGGAAATTCAAACTTTTGTGCTTGTCGTACCCCTCTATTATTAATTATTTCAAGGTAAGAACTAGAAGTATTTATCAAGATATTACACCCAAATGAGTAAAAAGCCTTCAACGCCAGTCTGCATAGTACCTGCTTTATAATGGTTACTTACAATAATCAAAAGATAGGTATTAAAGGGTAGGTATTAACATTTTATTGTAGCATACCTTTTACATGCTCTGTTCGAAATTGTCACGAGAGTTATAGAGGGGGTCCCAAGGCTTCTGCTTTTATATTCCCCAAAAATGACGAGCTTCGTAAAAAATGGTTGACAGCTATTAAAAGAGATAATTTTACTCCTACTAGTAGTTCTCGGGTAAGAAGTGCATTAAATATGCCTCAAAAAGGCCAAAGGCCAAAGCCTCTGTTACCCTAGTGAGGATGTAGTTATGGCTACTGCTTGCACTTTCCTCACAAGATATTGACAACATTCACATTTGAAAATATAGATGGCCTGGATGTAAGTCTTTTTTTAGGTCACAATTACCCCTCACATACGTCAGAATTTATTATTAAATCCATCTTGTTCAGAATATCCAATATTTTATTGAAGAACTGTCTATATATAGTATATATTTATCAAACGTGCAGTAAATTCTAAACTATGATAGGTAAGTGTTTGCAATTGAATATTTAGTTTATATTGCTATTTTCTGTCATATATTTCTGGTTATTTCTTTTTCCGATGATTTTGAACACCCTATATATGCTACCTTAAGTTTGAATATTTACACACTAGTACACTACTTACCTATTTTCTGAGAAAGCCGATCTTTTTATAAGAAGTAACTAACTGATGTTTTCATAAAAGTAATAATACAAAAAATTCCATACTTATGTGGAGAGCTTTAGACTCCCTGTATATTAAAAAAAATAGTGAAATATTATGTAATTTAACCCGACATTTGTGTGAAAAATGTCTATTTGGAAATAAACAGGTTTTAAAATACGAGCCAAATAAAGCACTTCTATCTCCGCCATATTGGAAAAGGTTGAATGGCCTTGTGTGGAGGTGGTGGTGGGTCAGCATGGTGGCCCGGCCGTGTTGCCGCTTTTCAACATGCCAGGTGTGACGTATTAAAAATAAAGTGGGGATTTTTATTCTGGACTTCTTTGTTTTTATTTATTTTCTTAAGAACGACTTTAAATTTTTCGAAAGTGAGATAGCAGAAAATTCTAGAATTAATTGCTTTATTGAATTATGCTAATTCCAAAATATAGTGAAAGAGCCCATTATATACTTTTTGTCATAGACATGTTTTGTTTTGCTTTAGAGATTTCGACTCTTCTTATGAAAAGTGTTGTAAAATGTAGAATGTGTGAGAGGGGGGTTAATCAACGCGACCTTAAAAACCGACCGAATATTTTTAAAATAGACTACTTCTGTCTATAGAAAATTAATTTCATGACGAAATGGTGAAGGCGAAAATATTTTTTTTTGTGCTGGTAAAATTAAATAGAATTATTTTCTCAGTGATACTACATAAATAATTGAAAATTGGAATATGCATACAGGGTGCTACAAATTCGAGGTACGAGCATTAGTATCTCGGAAACCGTAATAGATACGAAGATAGGGCAAAGTTGCGCCATGAGATGTTCACCAAAATGCCATCAAAATAGTTTTAAAAATTTCAAGGATTGCTGAGTTTTTTTGGAAAAAACGGATTTTTTGGAAAATCAATTTTATTTTTTCCTGTCGTTACTTTTTACAAAATCAAAAAACTAATTACACGTTCTCGTAGCCACTTTATTAGGGCTATCTGATAGTACTTTTAGATTTTTAAATTAGCTGATAATTTGTGAGATACAGAGGCCAACTTATTTTTTTTAAATACGGACCTGCATTTTTTATTTGAAGTTTTGAAAGAACTCGGTCTCCTGAGTATAATGATATGCCACACTTGATACTTTTTTTTTGTTTTAGCTACCTTAACAACAACAAAACTATAATTATTAATTATTATTTAAAATAATTTCAAGTACGTCTCTGGTTTTTTAAATTATTTAATCTGATTATATTCATCGCAACAATATTGATCAGCGCTAATTAACATTGAATTAGAAAAATCGAGCCAATTCAAAGATTCAAATAAATAATATCCAGGTCCCAGGTCAGCAATTTAAAGATATTATTTTTAACTTTTTTATTGTGAATTTGGAATCTCAGTGTACCATCTAATAATATTCATAATATTAATCGTAGTTATTATAAATAAATCAACTTCTATAAACTAGTTTCTATATAAATGCTCTACATGTTCGAAAGGGTTACCATCCTACCTGATGCCCAAATTTATTTTTTGTTCAATCTTATTTATAGCTCTTTGAACATCACTTCTTATTATAGTTCCGAATGCATTTTTTACTCTTTATTGTAAATGTTGAAATGTATTGATTTCACTTTTACTAATGACGCCAAGTAATGCCCCTTTAGTTATAGATATTGCATTTGATTTTCCGTATTCAATGTTTTACCCCACGTCATTGTTAAGTTTGAAAGCTTATCAATATTGTAACGATGAATAGACTAAATCTTTAAAAAAAACAGAGCCGGACTTGAAATTAGTTTAAATAAATTATGTTCAAATGTCCGAAACAAAAAAAAAATATTAAGTATGGCATATCATTGTACTCAGGAGACCGAGTTCTTTCAAAATCTGAAATAAAAAATGCAGGTCCGTATTTAAAAAAATTAAGTGGGCCACTGTATTTCACAAATTATCAGCTAATTTGAAATTCTAAAAATACTATCAGATAGCCCTAATAAAGTAGCAATGAGAATGTGCAATTAGTTTTTTGATTTCCTAAAAAGTAACGCCAGGAAAAAATAAAAATGATTTCCAAAAAAATCCGTTTTTTCCAAAAAACTCAGCAATCCTTGACATTTTTAAAAAATGTTTGATTGCATCTTGGTAAACATCCTAAAGCGCAACTTTGCCCCAATTTAACCATGTTCGTATCTATTACGGTTACCGGGATACCAATGCTCGTACCTCGAATTTGTAGCACCCTGTATTGTTTCATTGTTTCTAATGTTTGCCTGGGTTTTAGCAAACTTCATACTTCATTAATGAAAATTCATTTCATGACGAAATGGTGAAGGCGAAAATATAAAAATTTTGTTGGTCCTGGTAAAATTAAACAGAATTATTTTCTAAGCTACATAAATAATGGAATATTGGTATATGTATATTGTTTCATTGTTTCTAACATTTACCAAGGTTTCATCAATCCACATTAATCAATCTACCAATCATCATCAATTTTATCATGTAATATATTTTATTGATATTTATTACTAAATAATATGTCTAATGGTTGTATTTTAATAAATCTAAATGTTTTATAAATTATTCAAAAATATAAATTATAATTTTTGTATAACCAATGTATGTTTTATTTAATATAGAAATCAATAATATATTTTATAGCAAGTAAACTAAAAAAATAAGCTTTTATTATTTATTCTCTGATGCTATCTCTTAACAAATATTATTGCCAGTAAAACTTTGCAGAGTATATCATATATCGCAGGCGTATAGGATAATCCAGCTTTTTCCAAAAATACTGGGCATATTTTAAAACGCCGGATTTTTACACAAAAGAAGAAATGTTTACAAAAAGCCTATCTATTTTCAGTCACTTTGCAAAAACCCTAATCAGAATTAGGCATATTAAACAATGACGATATTTTCTGTACACTTTTGCAAAAAGCCTGCCTGTTTTCAGTCATTTTACAAAATGCCAAATCGAGAATCGAGACCAGGCAGATTAAAAAATGATCACGCTTTAATAAAAATACCCCATATTTTCCTGTACAAAAACAATAATTATTTATGTCAAAATTTTATATTCGAAGATTATAATAATAAATCTTCGGTATATTCTGGAACTCTGTTTAAAAGTAGAGTCATTTAGTTAATAAGGAGTACCGCTAGATGGCGCAATTAAGCACATAAGCACAGAATATACTTACGGAAAGCAGGTAACAAGTTATAAATTTGGGTAACACAAAAGTTATAATTTTTTTATAGATACACTAAATTAAATAGCTATTTTTTCTGTGTAACTTTGCAGCTATTTATTTTTGTCGTTAAAAATTTAACAATAAAAATAAAATATAGGCAATTTTGTTAATTAAAATATCAAAACATTGTAATTTTTAGCGTCCATAGTCCATTCTAATGATTAATTTTTAGTACATGTTAGATTACTTTAAATGTTAGTTTAAAAAACTAATCAAGCAACAAAGTATATATCTAACATTTAATCTATTTTATTCTCTCATAATTATAATTAGTTCTAGCCAGTTAACATTCTCGTGTAAATGTAATGTATCTTTATAGAAGATATTTCTGGGATTTTAATAAGATTGAAGCCATTTATTTGTGTTGTTTCATTACACCCACTTGTGTGAAATCTTATGACTTTCAAATAAATGTTCTTTTATTGATACTTTTGGTATAGTAATTGCCACCAGAATCCAGACTATGGTACAAGAGTAATCAGCATAAATGATAAGTGATTTTTATACTTCAGAAGGGAGATATTCTGTAATAATAATCCATTAAATGAAATACTAAAACCATATAATAAAATAAAAATGTATTATGTTCTTTTTACTACGGCAAAATAAAAGGGATATATATTTTGATTCTTAAGTATTGGTTTTATTGGTATGATTTGAAGAAGATTTCTGAAATAAAATGGATTATTATAGTATACCGGGTGCGTCTCAAAAGTGGCTCACCCCTATAACATTTTTATTTGTTCAGATAAAAAAACGAGATTTGGTGTGTTAGTATCTGACATAAATTAGGATTGATTGGTATATTCAATTGTTTTTTGTCACTTTCTGTTTCACTGGAAATGACTGCAACTTTTGATTTTTAAATGGCACCCTCGGTATTTTTTTACGTTATTCGATAAAAAATGACATTTTGAATAGAATGACATATCATATGTCAACTTTTGACATTCTCGCTTAATAAAAAATTGTATTTTAAAATTCAATTTAGAGTTCCAAAGCTATGGAAGAGAACACTAATTTTTCATCAAGTAGTCTTGAAAAAATAGATTTGATCTTCTGATGTTTTTAGTGTCTTGTTCTGACCGGCTAAAACAAGCTCAAATCGTATTTTTAATCATATCTCAATTTTTTCAAATGGAACGATGGTGGCTCATTAGCATATTTAGAATAAGCATTTTTTTGCGAATAATTTTATACCACACACTTGGTATATTTCGAGTTAAATTTTCATTATGAACCGCATGTTATAATGTCAAATAACCCATATGCGAAAATGTCAAAAGTTGACATATGACATGTGATTCTATTCAAAGTGTTATTTTCTATCGAATAAAGTAAAATAATACAGAGGGTGCCATTTGAAAATCAAAAGTTGCAGTCATTTCCGGTGAAACAGGAAGTGACCGAAAACAATTGAATACGTCAATCAATCCTAATTTATGCCGTATACTAACATACCAAATCTCGTTTTTTTATCTGGAAAAATTAAAAAGTTATAGGGGTGAGCCACATTTGAGACACATCCGGTATATGTGGCAGGAGTATAAAATAATACGGTTTTTGTTCTAAAGGACTAGGCATATTATAAGTTATAATATGCCTAATAGATGCTCTACATGCCTAATAGTAGTACAATGCCTAATAGTTGCTTTACAAAGTGCCTAATATGAATATAGTTATAATTTATAATACGTCGCGTCCGTCGGTATTTTAAACAAAAGAAGGTTTTTTTTAAAAAGAACCTATCTATTTTCAGTTGTTCTGCAAAGTGCCTAATATGAATTAGGCTTATTAAATAATGATGAAATTTTCTGTACATTTCTGCAAAAAACTACCTGCTTTCTGTCATTTTAAAAAATACCATAGTGGTCAGGCAGATTAAAAAATGATCAATGTTTAATACGCCTAATTCTAAATAGGCACTTTGCAAAGCAACTAGAAACAAATAGATTCTTTGTAAATATCGTCTTTAAAGATTTTAAAGATCTTCTTTAAAGATTCTTTAAAAATATCTAGTTCAAGTAAAATCTTATAGCAACATATCTGTAATGTAATTTAGATATATTCATTAACTCAAGTCATGTATCTCAAATAAAAACTGAAATGTTTCAAGTACTCAAAGTATTCAAAATATCTAAATTACTGCGAATCTGTTTGCTTTCCTAGACTACGTATCTACTACCTAGTTTCTATTATCTAATACAATAAAATTCTAAAAATTCATATAACAAATCCGCTAGGAAACGTCCTTCATCTAATATCTTATTGTATCCAATTTATTTAAAGATAACCAGCGTCATTCCAAATTGCCAGAATTTTTCCACTATATTTTTTTCTTTGGACTGATAAAATTTTTGTTTTATTTTTATGTGAAATTTTGGAATATTTCCTACTGGGGTCCTTGGTGAGATCAGTTTACAAGCAGATGCAATGTCCATGGTTTGTTGTTGTTGATATCAGTATGACCGATCAGTATTTTATTAAGAGTCCATTTCACTAGTCCAAAAGAGTAGCAAAATAAGCGTTCAGCATTTAACGTTTTATGTAAAACTGGCTAGGTATTTTTACACAGATGAAGAAGGAAATTAAAGGTAAAGGATTATACTATATCCGTATTATAGCATAGTTTTAGACAATTTCTTTGTTGTTAAGATTTTGATGGTCAAACATCAACAAAATATTCCTTATATTTGGACTAAATTTTCTCAAAAATAAAGACATAATTTCAAATTTCGTTACAACACGGAAATAGATTGAAGTTTTGTGATTACAGTGATATATAATTTATATGGTTTTGTAACAAATTGCTCGCCATTTTACGGCAAATGCTGAAGCTCTGCAAGCCTTAATCAAGCCTTAATCAAAGCACGTGTGTTTGGAATTTTGGGTGTGGCTTAACACGACAGGATCAGGCTAAGCCTTAGGCAGATTTATAATAATTAATAAATTTAGGCAGAAATATAATATATATTTCCTTCGGCCACACATCCGCTTTACCCGATCCCTGGTGACCCGAAAGTACAGCGTAATAGACTCCGTTTTTATTTTTTTGGGTAATAAGTAAATTATATCCAGATATTGATTTAAATATAATTTTTTGCCCTGTAATGAAATTCGATATTTTTTGTTATTGTTGCTCGCGAATTCAAAAAATTCACAGTCCTTTACAAAGATGCAACCGGGGGGGCATTGAAAATGATGAATAAAAACGTAAAAATATGATTAGTGTTAATATATGAGTGTATTACATACATATGTTTAAATAACGAACTTAACAAAAAACAACTGATTTAAAGATTCACTGAAAAAGTAGTAGTGTTAACATTATTATGTTTATCTTGGCTGCTGTGCGTCACGGTCACAGATTAACAGGCACGTTTGCACCAAAGGCGATGCTGCAGACTACTAGGTAGACCGGTCGTAGAAATTTATGTTATACAACTTGTAGTCAATCTACACAAATATTATCAAAAACTTTTTTTCTTTTAAAATGTGTTCAGATTTTATAAAAAGTATAAGTCAAAATCGCAAAACTTAAATTTGATATGAGTTTCTTAGTTTTTAACTAATATAGTGGCGAATTACAAAAATTCCTTTTCAATGAAAATTAATGAGTTAAATAAAATAATTTAATAAATTACTAGCTTTTTCTCGCAACTACGTTCGCGTTACACCTCGAATCGTTTATGCATTGATTTAAATGATTTTTTACTTCTTTATAGAGAGCTAGTGAACATATAGATGTTTTTTATTTTTCATCTTTTTTTTATTTATTAAGAGCACTAATACTCTCTTTATAGGTTATTTTTTATTCTTTGAAGGATAATTGAGGAAGATATATTTCCTTATGATGTCACTAAATAAACCCTTGTATAAAATTTTATACTGTCTGGTTTATAATGTTATAGTATTGCATTTTCGTACAGCAAACTTTCATTCCCTATTTTACTCCCTAAGGGTATAAATTTCATAAATTCGCTTTACCTTTGTGCCAATTTTTATGTGTATAATCCAGACGTCACCAAGTTTTATATAAATTTTTACTAACTTTACCCATTTGGTTGATGAATTTCAAAAATTTCTTCTAATTCTTTTTGTAGGATTTCATTCTTCTAGACGAAATAGTAAGGAATTTTCATACAACAAACTGTTCCGAGATAATTTTACTCTCTAAGAGGATGAATTTCCTAAAATCGCTTTGTGTAGCTAATTCACTAATGTCGTTTAAACGAACCTTTGTGCTAATATTTATGTATCTAAAGCTGGCGGCATCAACTCACTCTAAAATATCTAAAAACGTAATATATAATCTAACTGACACACCACTGACAATGACAACTAATTTATTTCTGGAGGTATTGTGTGTAGGTGTTTTCAGGTATGTTTTAGTATTTAGTCGTTTTACACAAAGAAATAGCCATTAAGCACTATAAAAATACTTCATAACAAATCTACACATATATACCTTTCATTTAAAAAAAGAATCATCAAGATTGGTAAAGCGCTTTCGGCGGGATGGATGCAACAAAAAAACCCTTTGAGCTTTTATATATGTATGGACTAATTATTTTTCCAACATATTTTACTTTGCAAATTTTTATAAATAGTCAGACTCGCCAATATCGTACTCCGTGTCCAGCCTGTTTAGCCAAACGTAGGCCGATTCCTCTTCGACGGCGTCGTGACCCTGGCCGAAGGAAGAGTCTTGAAGACGCTCATCCGCGCATAGGAATAAGTTGACTGCGTAGCGTATTGCCATATTAATCGATTCTGAAACTTTCTATCTCATGTATAACATGTTACGCAAGTTTATTATTTTTAATCTCGATTTTAATAAATAAATATGTGAGAAATGCTACCTGAATCATCTTCCGCCGCATGTTTTTACTTTTTTGTTATGGTAAAGTGATTTGTATAAACTTTATTCAATAACGTATATTTTCCTCCATTTGTGATTTTTTAATTTTAAGCGAAAATTAAGTATAACATTTTAGGAAAAAGAAACACTGTAATATTTAAAAGAATAAGAAGAAATTAATCTTATTTTGAAAGAAAAATATAGAAAAAACTATTTCTATAGAAAAAAGTCTTTATACTAATCAGAATCCGGTGACATATACGCGGTCTCACCGGAAACATTACTTATTACTTCACATAACTTGAAGAATATCTACTTTTAATAATGAACACTTCAGAAATACACCAGTAAAAACATTTGCTATTTGAGATTAAAACTCGAATGAAATTATAAATATTAGTTACCTATGTTGTTATAGCTTTTATAGGCCTGTTTAACGACTTAATAAGTTACCTAGCGAAAAAATATGTGCGCATACCTACCACTATTGTTACAGGTTAATTCGTTAAAGAAATATGTTACCCAAATTAAAAACGCTAAAATTTTAATGGTATTACATGTGCATTATCGGCCTTATAATGCAATTAGTTGGAATTATATCTTCTTTAAATATAATTAGACTTTTTAACGACTTTTAAGTTACCTAGGAAAAAATCTGTGCACGTACCTACCACTATTGTTACAGGTTAATTCGTTAAGCAAATGTGTTACATATTATTCGTGGTATTAGTGGTATTATATTGGAATCAGCTTGGCATTAGTGGGGCATTATATGAGAAATTTTGGCATTTAATTTGTATTTTTGGCATTACTTTGGCATTAGTATACAGACATTTGTCAGCGGTTTGCTCCTTGTAGATAATTAAAAAGTTTTTAGATAAAATTTGCTTTTTATGTCAGATCATTTCTGTGAAAAATTACATTAGATTTTTATTAACGACGCTGGGTAAATAAAACATTGACTAATAAAGCTTGTCCACTTCAAATAAGGGGTCACGAAATATCCTCCTTGGAGTGTTTGGGTTAAGGGGTGTATAATAAATTAATCCTTGTTTTATAATAAAAACCATAAAACATTTATTTGTGAGTAAAATAATGCAATGGTCGGATATCTCTCCTTTATAATTAGGTGACTGAAAATACACTAAAATAATTAGAAAAAAAAATCTTGTAATTATTTAGTAATTACGTGAATATTAATTAAATGACTTTCTAGTCTATTTTATTTTATGTACAAATATATTATTAAATTTTAATCTAAGCATTAAGTAATAAAACACTTTGTTTCCCTCTTATATCGTAAGAGGTTACGAAATACACTCCTGGTTACACCCCTTACAGAAAACAGTGTAAGGGGTGCAAATAAATTGTATAATCACTGTTTTTTATAATAGAAACTATAAAACATTTCTTATTTGTGAGATTAAAAAAACAAAACAATGCATTGGTTAAAATAAGTACATTCAATACATGTATTGTGTTAGACATTTATATGCCC